>NW_006288188.1:725353-725871 GCF_000327345.1 Myotis davidii
CCGGGGACGCAGAAATAATCCTTTTCCTTTCTTTTCTGATTCACTGGACTCTCTATTTCTTGTGCCGCCTCCTGAGCCACCTAACCTAACATAACTGTAATTTGCTACTGTTATGAATCGTAATGTAAATATCTGATATGCAGAATGTATTTTCATTGTTACAAATTGAACATAATTAAAGCATGGTGATTAATCACAAAAACAATATGTAATTAATATGTGTTTTCCGATGGTCTTAGGTGACCCCTGTGAAAGGTTCGTTTGACCCCCAAGGGGGTCGTGACTCACAGGTTGAGAACTGCTGTATTAGAGACTTTCAACCTTCATCAATGGTTTTCCCAGAACTGAAAAGATAGAAAATAATTAGGATCTGGAGAAGGCAATTGTAGTTCCTTCTCTCTCTGGCTACCCTCAAGTATAGCCTAAACTTCTTTGTGCTCTCAAGTAAGGAAACTTGTTCTGGAATTTCCTCAAAGTTAATGTTCACATCTAACGTCCATGTCTCAATTCCCTCATTT
>NW_006288188.1:726555-747580 GCF_000327345.1 Myotis davidii
CTCTCCATCATGGAAGACAGACACTTCCGACACACATCAAGTGGATTAAATGCAGCAAATAAAAATACATATGGAACCTTAGCTGGTTTGGCTCAGTGGATAGAGCATCAGCCTGTGGACTGAAGGATCCCAGGTTCAATTCTGGTCAAGGGCACATGCCCCAGTTGGGAGCTCGATCCCCAGTAGGGGGTGTGCAGGAGGCAGTGGATCAATGATTCTTTCTCATCATTGATGTTTCTATCTATCTCTCTCCCTTTCCTTTCCTTTCTGGACTCAATAAAAATATAATTTAAAAAATACATATGGACAGGAGTATTCTACACTAGAAAATTTTTTTCACCAGTTAAAAGCTGTCATTTATTATTATTTTTTAATTGAAATTATTTTTCATGAATCTCCCTTTTCCCCCATTGACCTCTCCACAGCCGCTCCTACCCTCCAGCACATGCTCTCAACCCCCTAACTGTCTGTGTCCATTGGTTATGTTCATATGCATGCAGACAAGTCTTTTGGTTGAAAAATGTTTTAAAAAGACAATTGTATTCAACATTTACTGAATTCTGACAGTATGCAAAGCATCATGTTACTATAAATACCCAACTAAACAATACAAAAGCGTTATAAGAATCACACTCTTAGTTTATTTCAGTGGTCTTAGTATCTTCTTTCAGTTACTCAGTTAATAATGAATTTTATTGAATGCTCTACAGATGAATGGCATTAAATGGTTTTTCACTTAAAACACCATATTTTGAAAGTCCTGCCAGTCTACTATAGATTCTTTCATAATGTCTTATAGGTCATGAACCTCTCACTATATCCATGAAACCTAAATGTAAAAGTTTGATTTGTTTTGTTAATTAAAGCTAAACTTCTAAATGACTTTCCACCTGCCTCCTGTTCTGTAAACCTTCCTTTCCAAAAGTACTACACAGAGATCTGATTAAAGTACTACTGAGAAAAACTCCTGGCTCTATTGACTTACGTCATTTTAATATCATCATTTACTATGGCATAAACAACAGGCACAACAATGGGAATCATTGTTACCCAAGGCACAGTTTCCCCATCTTTCTCCACATGGCATGCCTCTCAACATGTACACATTTTTAATATTTTTCAAACAACACAGCAGAAGTCATTTTTTAAAAATTAAACCATGAAAATATCTTACCGTCTTCAGGTCACAAAGATTTGTCCCAAAAAATCTCAATGATCAGACTGAAGTTCTCACAAAGGAAATTGATACCCAACAAAACCACTCTTCTGTTGATGTTCTGAACACTTCTCTGATGGTGCAGGAATTTAAACTCTGCTTCAGCTCTTCATAGCCAATCAACCTCAGGCTGGGGGTGACTGACATCACAAGGTGTCACTGGGACTCCAGCACACCCACACTTCCTCCAGCCTGCAGAGGCAGATTTTCCCTAAAAAGCTCTTGTGGTTCCCAAATGACTATACTAGTTTCCATTAAATTGAAGATCTTCCTAAAGCTTTATTTTGATTTCTAAATATATGTCATTCACATCCATGCAGTCTTATGAACATTATAAACAATGACAATATCTTCCACCCACTGATAGATCCCAGCAGACACAAGGATGGGAAAAGGAGAGTCAAGGAGTGGGTAGAAAGTTTCCTGTTAATGTACATTACCAGGTTGTACAAGGAGAACCTACTAAAATACTAGATTTGCCTAAATTGCTGGTGTTGAAAATATGGGCTTTCATTCATTTCCTTCTTTCCCTTTTAACCACCTCTACTCCTCATCTGCTTTTTCTCTCATTTCCCTTCCCCCATATATACATACAGATCCAATTTTTTTTAATATTTTTTATTGATTTTTTACAGAGAGGAAGGGAGAGGGATAGAGAGTTAGAAACATCGATGAGAGAGAAACATCGATCAGCTGCCTCCTGCACACCCCCTACTGAGGATGTGCCTGCAACCAAGGTATATGCCTTTGACCGAAATAGAACCCAGGACCCTTGAGTATGCAGGCTGACGCTCTATCCACTGAGCCAAACCAGCTAGGGCAGATCCAAATTTTTTACTAATTAATGAAATATCCACTTACAGAATTCTGTGCTGACTGGAAATATTAAAGTACCACCCTAAGTAACTTCTGTTATTAGCCAAAAGTAAATTAAATCTAAATACCTCATTATTTCCCCTGACTGCTTGCCATATTTTGGATTTAACTCTGGTGACTCTTTGAAATCAGAGTTGGCTTAAGGAGAAGATTAGCTGGGTAGCTTCTAAAGCAGGCGTGGGGAACCTTTTCTGCCAAGGGCCATTTGGGTATTTATAACATTACTCATGGGCTATGCAAAATTATCAACTTAAAAATTAGCCTGCTATATTTAGTCAAACATTTAATTAACTCACTCCTAATGCCTTGGCAAGGCCAGACCAAATGATTTTGTGGGCCTAATAGGGCCTACTGGCCAGACGTTCTCCACCCCTGATAAAGAAACCAATTTCCAATGGACTCTCTATCATCACTGAAAATTTAATGAAAAGGATAAAATGCTACTTATCAAGACTCTTCAGGGAGTGTATTTATTGTAGGGATCTGAAAGTGGAGTTGGTACTTCAAAGGAGCCTGCTCAAGATACAATAGGACAACCAGTGAACAAATATTTAAAGACTGTAAGTCACTGGAATTTAAGTTCCTCGAGATTGGGGATATTTGTTTTGCTTACTGATGCATACTCAGTGCCCTAATACCTAGTTCCTGGCTCATAATTGCTCCATAAATACTTTTATAAAGGACTGAACTGATTGTTTTTAAAATTATGGGGTCAAAATATGTAGTACCCACATTACTCACTGATTTGTTTTTAAAGTTTTTTATTGTTGGAAATTTTATTTGATACTCTTACCAGATAAAATTGGTTATAAAGAATTGGGTGCCCAATTTTATCCAGGAAACTAATATAAACATGTGGATTTTGTTGTTGTTGTTGTTAATCCTCACCAGAAGATATATTTTCATTGATGTTTAGAAAGAATGGAAGGGAGGAAGGGAGAGAGAGAGAAACATCGACGCAAGAGAGGCACGTCGATCAGTTTCCTCCTACACCTGTCCCCACCAAGCCAGGGATCAAACCTGAAATCCAGGCACGAGCTCTTGATGGGGAATTGAACCTGCAACCCTTTGGTACTCAGGCGGTGCTCCAACCATCAAGCCACACTGGCCGGGGCTATAAGGATTCTTAATTTATTCAATTCGAACTGCAAGGGATTAAGGGATTAAGGGCAGAAACTGAGGAGAAAGGAGTTTATTTCCTTCTAAAGCTGATTAGAAGACCAAGCTCACATGGGGAAGCTATAAATTCCCTATGTTCTGTTCTGGTTCTGAATTACACTTCCTGGTGGTTTCATATTCCTTGACTGAGGTCTATCCTTGAAGAACCTTATAATCTTATGTCAGAGCAGATTCTGGGAAGATTTTGGCAGAAGGTATAACAGGACATGGTTTTAGAATCTCTCCAAATCCCCAAATACAAACAGATAAAGCAACTACATAACAAAACTAAAAAACATGGACAACATTTACAGCAAACTAAATGTTTATTTACCTAATGCTGTATTAAAAACCATTCCTATACTTTGTATCCTAAAACAATGACCATTTTATTATCTCTTCTAACTGGAGCTATGAGTCTGGAGACTCCACTGGAGTAGAATATTCAAGATAACTCTCTCACATGATTATTATCTGGGGGTTCACCAGGAGCTGTTATTGTGAGCATTTCTGTTCTCCTTCACATGGCTTCTTCTGTAGCTTGGTTTTCTCACTAGGTGGCTGGGAATATCACTTTCTCCACATTCGATTGGTCAAATAAGTCACAAGGCATCCCAAATTCAGAAGGAAAAATACTCCCTACCTTTGGATGTGAGGAACAGAATGAATATATAAGGAGCAGAGGAAATGTTGAGGCCATTTTGAAGGCTGGTTACCACACTACATGACAGGTTATACCAGCCGTGGGCAAACTACGGCCTGCGGGCCGGATCCGGCCCATTTGAAATGAATAAAAAAACTTAAAAAAAAAAGACCGTACCCTTTTATGTAATGATGTTTACTTTGAATTTATATTAGTTCACACAAACACTCCATCCATGCTTTTGTTCCGGCCCTCCGGTCCAGTTTAAGAACCCATTGTGACCCTTGAGTCAAAAAGTTTGCCCACCCCTGGGTTATACCCACAAACTCCAAAACATAATCCAATAAAAGATAAATAAAATAATCCTTTTGGCTTATAGGCAAAAGGAGCAAGTGACTTACAAGGAAAAGAAAGTAAATTACCATAAGACCTCTTGACAACAATGTTTTATGCCACAAGAATATGGAATAGCATATTTAAGACATTCAAGATAAAAAAATGTAAATCAAGGCTTTTATAGTCAACAAAATTAACTTTTAAGTATAAAGGACTCAAACAAACTATAACCAGCATGCAAGTACTCAGGAAATATAGTTTTTTCGAACCATTCTGGAGAATCTACTAAAGAATAAGCTTCAGACAACCAAAATGACTAGAAAGAAATTGTCATAAGAATAGGTGTTAAGCATTAAACATAGTTACTTTTAGAAATAAAGTTAAATTAGCTTTAAAAAGAGAGCATATAGTATGTAATGGTATATATTTAATATAGATATAGTACAACTTTTAAAAGATGAGGAGATTGAAAAACACATGTTAATATTGTAATAAAAACACATGATAATATTGTTATTTTGAAAACTAGAGGCCCAGTGCACAAAATTTGTGCACTTGGTGGTGGTGGTGGGGGGGGGTTATCCCTCAGCCCAGCCTGCACCCTCTCTAATCTGGGACCCTCCGGGGGATGTTTGACTGCAGGTTTAGGCTAAGATCAGGCCTAAACCAGCAGTCAGACATCCCTCTCACAGTCCGGGACTGCTGGTTCCCAAATACTTGCCTGCCTAACTGCCTGATTGCCCCTAACCATTAGCATATTCTCTCCTTATTGGCCGTGGGCACTGCCATATTTGCAATGGTGTGAGGGTCAATTAGCATATTCCCTCTTTATTAGATAGGATGGTTTTTGTGTTATTTGTGGTATAAAGTAAATTATTAACTATAAATTATTTTTTTCCTTGTAACCAATGTATCCTTGAGAATTAGGATTCTCAATGTCAAAGAAAGGAGATACAGATTTGATACAGTAGTGAGAAAGTAAAAAATCCTGTAATCCTGAATTTAAATGGAAAGAATAAGAAATTTCACAGGAATTATATAAACAATACACACACACACACACACACACACACACACGCACGCACACGCACACGCACATGCACACACACCATGTATATCTTAACTCTGTCCCTATATACGTCTAAAAACAATGACAAACACAATAGTAGTTAGTGTCCCTAGCACCCATATTGCACCCTAGTGCCTAGGATCTTTGAGGGATCTAGCTGATTCCAGGTCTGTGGCACGAAATGTACAAGGTAAGTCTGGCACATCCTCATATACCAGATTACAGGAAAGCTATCAAAGACTATTACAGACTCAAGAGCAAACTTAAATAGGCCTCCACTACCAAAGATGGAACAGTGTAATCTTTAAAATAGATAATACAGCAGATCCTTGAACAATATTTCATTCAACATTATGTCATTATAATGTTGATGGGGTGGTATAGGAACGTGATTTCTATTTATATCAATTAGCCTATGTGAAAATTGGTTTCATTATATGTCATTTCATTTGAAGTTGAAGAACCTACTGACAGATGTTAAGTGAGGACTTATTCTAGCTACCACAGACTGAAACCTGTAGTTGACTTTACACCACTACATGTACATCCAAGTATTTCTCCAGCAAAATGGTTTTATTTGGGAACAACAAAGAATTGCTATATTGAATATGTGGTCAAATGGCAAACTACACACAAGTCCTGAGAACAAAGGAGAGAAATGTTATTTTATGGAGAAAAGGGGAAGTTCAGATGGGCTGTTATAAACAAAAAGACCATTGGAAGTGTATTGGCTTTCCATTGGCTGAGTTGTAACAGTCTTTCATTGGCTGAATCATTGCCTGACAGGAAGATCCTTCTTCCTGCTTGAGTGGTAGAGTAGAAAACATCTTCCTGTTGGAGGTGGAAAATATGTCTCCCCATGTTTGGAGTAATTGATGATGAGTAGTAGAGCATGAGAGCTCCCATAAAGCCCTCCCAGCTCCAGTTTAAATGAGATTTCTATTCATTAATCTTGCACTATCAAATTATTTTAAATCCATAAGTTTATAATAAAAAATAAAACACTAATTGATCACCTTAGGATAATCACAGGGTCCCATTTATATTATGTATAAATACTGTAAATAAATGGAAAGAATGAGGCATATGTCCAGTCCCATAAAAACTGACCCAAATTAGAGATGAAAAAAACAAATCTTTATAAAGTTCCAATTAACATATTAAAAGAAAATGATAGAATTCACCATTTTACATCCCCTAATTGATTAATAAATCTGGGTATTGCACATCAATGACTCACAAAACAGAGAGACAACCAAACTTTCTGCTTCTTGACAAAACAACACAATATTACCTATAGTTGGCTAAACAGAGCAAATCCAAGGCAATTAAATGTCTGGATCCAGCTGCCAAGTTGAAGGAAATACAGATAACAGAGAAGTATTTGGAATTGCATCATGTGTGTAATCAGTAAAATATAGACTGTGGGCAGCTCTACAATTCAAATACTGAAGGGTCTTCAACAGATTAATTATTAGAAAGAGAAAGAGAAGAAATAGAAGCATAACAAATTATTTTGAGACTTAAAATACATAGCAATTGTTTTTCAATAGGAAAGACTAGGTTATTGTTCTAGGTTTGCACACTTGGTGATAAAACTCTTTAAAAATGAGGGAAGTGATTTCTGCACAATTCAGTTATTACTTTTTGAGACATAAAAATTGTTTAGTTGGGGTGGAGCACATGAAGGGTTTATGGGATGACTGGCTGGCAGTGTTCTACTTCTTGAGCTGAATAGTGATTACAAGAATATTCACCTTATAACAATTCATTAAACTATAGACTCATTTTGAGAAATTTTTTGTATATGCAGTTATTTTACAATAAAAGTTTTAAAATATGTTTTTAAAAAATAAGTCACATATCAAGTATGTTTAAATCCATGAGTTTTATGCATTCGTGATACCAAAAACAAAACAATATGAAAAACTCCTAATTAGTGCCTACACAAGCATTTGCTTTATAAGGTTTGTTAAAGTTGTATAATTGTTTAATACTTTGGGTATGTATACTATATTTCATAATAAAAAGTCTTTAAGATGAATTTTCTGTTTTTAGAAAATTAATATTGAATATGATCATTAAAAATAGCTCTTCTGTGAGCTTATAAAGTAATTTTACCATTCTAATCTTAAGCCAACATTCTAATCTTAAGACTGTAAATTTTTTTATTTCAGAATTTTTTGAGTTTTTATAAATTTTTTTATCTCTTCTCCATAATGGAGGTTAAATTAATTCTTTGTTTTGAGGTTTGGGAGTGGATAAAAATATTTTTAACTTTCCTATTTGGAGATTGGGAACTTACAATTCTGCAACTTAGTTATTTGAAAAAGATTGATTTCAGTCTACCACAGAAATTGAATCTTTTCCAATCTGGAGACCTCAGAATGTTCTGATCTTGAATAAAATTGGTAGTAGAATAAAAAAGAACAATTCTGAGTACGGCATGCCCATTGTTTTTCTCTGCCAACCTAAAATAATGCTTAGAAGAGATTTACAGCATCAGTTCTCCAAGTTGTCCTACTTGAGCCTTCCTTTCTACAAACCTCCATGAGACAATGAAAGGATTCCAAGAGTCAACTCTCAATTTGTAAAATGAAAAAGACTGGTCTGGAAAAGAGTAGCTCAATTTTAAAGTAAAAGTCTCTTAAGATGCATCTGACTCTGTGATAGACCAGTGGCAATCATGACAGGTTGTGTGAAAACCTTTGTTAATACCATTTAATAAGATCAATAAAGTGATGGTGTCACAGCATCTCAAATACCACGAAATGACAGACATATAGTGTTGGTTCTGAACAAAAACATATATGTAGAGCATATTTCCTCTCAACTACTTTATTCTTACTTTTATTCATAGTTATTTCACTTTGCTAATAAAGAATGTAATTTTGGCCTGGCTGGAGTGGCTCAGTGGTTGAATGTTGACCTTTGAACTAGGCGGTCACAGTTCAATCCCTGGTCAGGGCACATGCCCAGATTGCAAGCTCAATCCCCAGTGTGGGGCATGCAGGAGGCAGCTGATCAACGATTCTCTCTCATCATTGGTGTTTCTATCTCTCCCTCCCTCTCCCTTCTTCTCTGAAATCAATAAAAAGATATTTTTTTAAAAGAATGTAATTTTGGCAAACTGGATTATGCATGAGTTATATTTCTTTAATTTTAGTTTATATGTACAAAAGTATTCTCAAATTCATCATCAATATGACAAAGGATAATAAGAAAGGTGGTGATAAAATTTATTTTTTATTCACATAGCAGTTACATCAACTGTGTTTTGCCACTCTGGGGTATCTGAATTTGATGAGAGGAAGCATAATAATCACTAACACCTTTGATAACAATAATTATTACATAGATAGGTAAACACTTCATTTAGATATGCATTAATTTTTATGTGATATTATCATGTCCTCAGTTTTTTATTTGATCTGTATGTTTAAGGATCCACCTGAACCAAAATAGAGATGTCTACTTAAATACAGATATGAAAAATGTTAACCCTCTCAAAGCTTTCCTATGTTTTCATTGAAAGTAGGCCAAAAAAAACTTCCTTCTTTTACCAATAGAATATATATTAGGTTCTTTTCCTAAACACATAAAAATGCATACATAAATATCAGTTGTGATCTATGTGCTCATTTTACTATATCTCCTAATCCTATTTTCAATAATCTTATCTAATGCTACTTCTCCCCTAATTAATTAATTTTAACTTTTTAAAATTTTGCATTTTGTTCTTTTGCTTTTCAAATTCTTTCTCTCTTCTTTCTCTAGGTGGCCCTAATAACTTCTCTTTTTATTGTCTGTTAATATCATTAGGGCCAGACAAACTCCTATGAGACCCTTTGTAAAAAGATAATATTTCTTTCTTTGTGTAATTTTAAGAAATGAATAGCTTTGTCCAGCCTCATATTTATTATTACTTAAGTAGAACCATTTGAAATTGCTGTTTTAGGTTTTAAAAAAGAAAACAGTCAAAATGAAGCAACCAACACTGCCCTACAGTACTTCCTTTTTATCTCTCCATCTCGTCTTTTTTATAACTTTTCTATGAATTCTATACTTCAGGTATATTCATCTATTTATTCCAACCCTTAATACATTATGTTTCTAATCAGTGGTTCATCTTACTCAGAATTCCCTCCTTGCCTCCTGTTGTATTAGTAAGTGTTCACCAGAAAAACAGAACCAAAGGATATATAAAGATATATAAGAGGAGATGTGTTACAGGAGTAGTCTCACATGATTACAGAGGCCAAAAAGTCCCATGATACAAAATTTAAAATATTTAAATATTGATATAAAGTCAATATATCTTAAGTTACATGATAAGGAAATAAGATAGAAAACAAAGATATTTGCTTTGTTATTACATAAATATATTCATAACAAAACAAGGAGAAAATATTCATGGCAATTACAATCCTCATTATTTTAACTGGTCACGTGGTCACAGCTGGTATTTATAACTACCTTCTTCTACTACCCATTCTGTGATTTCTTTGCTTTCAGTAAGCTAGTTGTGGTTCATTACCTGGTAGAGTCTCTCAAACCTTCATTCTTGAAGTGTTTGGACCATCTGTAGTCCTGCCTGGATTGGGTGGTTGTAGTTTTTCATTGACCTTCATCACAGGGCATGGTAATACTGACACCCTAATAGATCTCTTGAATTCCAGACATACTCTTGCTTATCTCCATAATGAAGTAAATAGTTCAATTTCCTACTAGTAATCATGATCAGTCACCTCAGTCAACACTGTAACTCTCTTCTTTACTTGTTGTTTCAGGAGCCTAAGGAAGAGGTCCAAGTGGCCAGGTGGCAGAATTAACTTCCAGTTAAATGGAACCATTGTTGTATCTCCTGATGATGAGTGATGCTGCTACCATTTCCACCTCCTTGTTTCCTAGACTCATGAATCCTGGTTATCATAGAAACAGCACCATTATTGATACTGACTCCAAGCACATGCAGCTTTCTGTAGAATCCTGCCCCAGCCCTAGAAAGTATGTAACTAAGTCTTCCAAAGGCCATTCCACACAACTCTTATCAAGCCAACTACTTCAGGGTGGTGGGGAACATGGTAAGACCAGCAAATTCCATTGTAGCACTTTGTGTGTGTGTGTGTGTGTGTGTGTGTGTGTGTGTGTGTGTGTGTGTGTGTGTTGAATTCCTTGCTCAGAGGCAGTGCTATGTGGAATACCATGACTGTGGATAAGGCATTCTGTAAATCATGGATGGTAGTTTTGGTAGAAGTATTGCATGCAGACAAAGCAAATCCATATCCAGAGTAAGTGTCTATTCCAGACAGAACAAAATACTGCCCTTTCCATAATAGAAGGAGCTGGCTGGTGACTCAGGGGATGGGGCCATATGCAGTCTCAGTATTAGTCTCTGTTCCTGGCACTCAGTGGTGGCCAAATCCAGGTTAGCCCTTGAGTGGGAGTCCATGTTGCTGAGCCCGTGCATGACCTCTGCCACCATGTTCACTTTGCTCATGAGCCCATTTGGGCTATGACAAGGGTAGCTGGGGAAGGAGGCTGACTGATATTCACAGAATAGGTAATTCCATGCATTTGATTGTTAAAATCCTCCTCTCTTGCCGGGAGCCGGTCCATCCTTGCTGCTTGACATAGTCGCTGCAGGGAAGAAACATCTGCAAAGCATATGTTTCAAGGGACCTGGCGTATATGGCATACTGTTCTTAATATGTTTGCTCACCTTCTTGGTGCTGTGTTTTAACCAAGGTCATCTCTCTGAGAAAGGTTGTTTCCCCAGGTAGGGATTTTTCCCTGAAGTTAGGGAGGGAATAAAACCCCTTAACTAAATGCCAGGCGGGTAGTTAATCACTTTAACTACGAACAATCACCCTTAAACTATATAATCTTTACTCCCTGGAATGGAGATAAGAAACACCCTAACCTTTGGAATAGAAATTGACAGGATTAAAATCAACTGGTATAAATACAGATGTAACAAGACAATAAAAGACAGAACTTGGCTGGAGATCCTGGACAGAACCTGGCTGGAGATCCTGGCTAGAATCAGGCAAGAGAACCTAGCCACGTTTATCAACTGAATGCTGTCTCCGTGTCATTCCTTCTTTGCTGACTCCGTCCACACCTTTGGGGACCCCTGGACCTGCTGGGGCTGGATCCCAACACTCTCTGGTATCACCCTTGGTAAGCATTCACATGGGACACAAATACCCTCATTATTTTGGGCCACTCAGGTAGATATATCCACATACCTCTTCCATCCAACCAGCCAAACCATTGCTATAGCCCACAAATTGGTTTACAGCCGCACTTACGTTCTCTTTACAAAGAGAACAAGGTACCCAAAGTCCTGCCCATTGGGAGGATTTATCTTCACTGCTCTCCTTAAGGGACATCCCAGTAAGAGATTACAGACAGGCAGCTGCCCACTTTTGGGTGGTACCTGCATAATCTGTAGAATGTCCATTTCAATGGAACCATTGTTCCATTGTAAATCAGCCCTGAGTCTTCTCATCCTCTGTCAACTGATCACAAGGAATGCCCCATGAGGACAGGTATAGGCTGGAAGAGAGAAGGTAGTGTAGTGGGAGTGGGGATCATAGAAATTTGGACCACTCCTTTAAATAACTTACTTGTTCCTTCAGAGCTCAGGCCAATCACATATACACCACTATCATTTGATGATGAAGTATTGCCATGCATACCTACCTTTATGGTTTCATGGTTCAGAAAACATTCAGTTCATGATGGGAAGCTCAAGGTACTTGGTAACTCATGGTCAAGTCTTCAGTCTCTATGAAGTAATAGGCCTAGAGCCCTTTGTCAAAAGAAGGTAGTTATCTTCAAATGATGTCCTAAAGGCCTGTACTGCAGTTCTCCTGTGGAAGCCTGCAAAAGGCACCAGGCAGCATCCCCATCTGCCACTGGCACTTTAATGTCCATTGGATCTGCTGGATCATATAGTCCAAGTGGGAGAGCAACTTGCAAAATAACATGGACCTGTTGAAGAGTTTCTCTTCTTCTCAGCCCCTCTCAAAACTAGCAGCTTTTTGGGTCACTCAGTAAATGGGCCAGAGGAACACACTCAAATGAGGAATATATTTCCTCCAAAATCCAAAGAGGCCCACTAGCCATTATGCCTCTTTCTTGATTATAAGAAGGGCCAGATGAAACAGCTTATCTTTCATCATAGAAGGGACATTTCACCATGCCCCACACCACAGAACCCCTAGAAATTCCATTGAGGTCTTGAATTTTTGTAAGGCTCCTGAATTTTAGAAAGCTTTATTTCCCACCCTCTGATACAAAAATGTCTTTCCAATAATCTAGAGCAGTTGCTTCTTCTTGCTCACCTTGCCCAGTCAGCATAATGTCATCCATGTATCAATGCCATGGACCAGTATGATACCTTCTGAAATGGAAAGGCAATCAAGATCCCTGCAAACTACACTATAATATTGATCTGGAGATTTTATAGGTACAGTGAAGGTAGGCCGTGAAGGTGTATTGCTGGCCTTACCAGCTGCAAAGAAACTGCTTCTGGTCATCTTTATGGTCAGAGCGATGCTGCATACCAGATACCAGTGGATGTGTTCATTTGGTTAAGCATTAAAACCATATCTGGTATAGCAGCTGCACTAGGAGTCACCACCTCATTAAATTTACAGCAATCCACTGTCATTCTTCAATATCCATCTGTTTTCTGCTAGGGACAAATGGGAGAGTTGAATGGGGATGTGGTGGAAATCATCACCCTTGACTCTTTCAAGTCCCTGATGATGGCATTAATCTCTGTAAACCCTCCAGGAATGAAGCCTCATTTTTTATTTAGTATTTTCCTAGGTAGAGTCAGTTTTAGTGTTTCTACTTGACCTTTCTCACCATAATAGCCCTTACTCCTCAGGTCAGGAAATCAGTATGTATATACTGCCAACTATGAAGTATGTCTACTCCAATTATGCATTCTGCAACTGAGGAAATGACTACAGGATGGGTTTAAGGGCCCAGTGGACCCACCATGAGATGGAACTGAGCTAACAGTCCATTGATCGTTTGACCTCCATAATCCCCTACTCTGTCTGATGGGCCACAGTGACATTCTGGGTCTCCTGGAATTAGTGTCAGTTTGGAGCCAGTGTCCAGTAGTCCCCACAGGTCCAATTATTTCCTTTCCTGCATTGATGTATGGTTTCCCTCATGAAATGTCATAAATCTCTTTGGGAGAAATATTAATGGTATAAATTTTTGGTAGTAGACTGGTGGTTTTCCTCAAGGGAATCTGGTCTCCCCTTCATTCAAGGGTATTTGGATCTGCACACAGCGTCTCAAGTCTGGAAATTGATTGAGGGGCTGTATACCCACCTCTGTTTTTATTTGAGTTAGACTTTTGTTCACTTGATGTAGAACTTTTCTGCTTATACATAGAAAGTAAGAATTTTGTAAGCTCACCATCTATTTCACTTCTAGGAACACCATGATTAACTAGTCAATGCCACCAGTCTGTGCAAGTCAGACTTAAGATTACTGTTTTGACGCTGCTGGCCGTTACCGTAACCACACCAACTTGTCTTTGGCAGTTGAGGACCATCGCTTGAACCCTGCCTCCAAGATCCATTACCCTTATTGCATTTAGGTTTTCAAATTGAAGGATCTCATGTAATGTCTGGCCTTCAGAGAAGAACAAGTTCCTTTCTCAGAGTATTGATGAAAGCTGTGTCTGCTGGACCCTCCCGGAGTAGGTAAATATGTCTTAAATGACAAATCCACTCCAGTATCCCCATCTCCCTAAGTTTCTGAATCCCTTCCTCTGCATCAAACCAAGGGGAGCCAAACATTTCCATTTCACTCACTAACAGCCACCTTCGGTCCATGTTTCAGTCAACCAATCAACCAAGCCCGTAGAGCCCTTTCTAACCACCAAGCTGCAACATTAAGTGCATATTCTCTACTTAGCAAGCACGTTTCAATAAATTTGGCCTGATCCAACCTTATGTTCCTTCTACCATTACTCCCACCCTAAGTATCCATTCCCACACATTTCCTGAATTTCTGCTATAGAAATACAATGAAAATGAATTACTAGAAAAATTATCACACTTGACTTTCATGCAGTGTCAAGTTGCTATAAAGATTATAAATGTTGCCAAAACCGGTTTGGCTCAGTGGATAGAGCGTCGGCCTGCAGACTGAAAGGTCCTGGGTTCGATTCTGGTCAAGGGCATGTATCGGGGTTGCGGGCACATCCCCAGTAGGAGATGTGCAGGAGGCAGCTGGTCGATGTTTCTCTCTCATCGATGTTTCTGACTCTCTATCTCTCTCCCTTCCTTTCTGTAAAAAATCAATAAAATATATTTTTTTTAAAAAAAGATTATAAATGTTTACTCTCAATTTCTCTATTTCTTAACTCTAACAAATTGTTTATAGGCTGTAATTATCCCACTAGTCACACTTTGATTAGCATTGATACCAATATTATAAACATATGTAGGTTGAAAAAGTTGTTTCAAGAGCTCTAATAAGTTAGAATTAGCAATCCTGTTGCCAAAGCTCTAGCCACAGACATTCTAGATGGGAACATTTCTCCATCAAACACTGCTCTGAAGATAGGTAATTAAAACAAGGGAGAAAGCGTGTGACCAAATTTATCTATACACAACTCCAATATTATTGAGCTGTTGTTTACCTACCTGATAAGTCTAAGATAAACTTACTTATCAATGACCATTTTGCTTCTAGAAATCAGGCTTTCACTGTCACAGCGGTTCTCAACCTGTAGATCGCAACCCCTTTGGCGGTCGAATGGCCCTTACACAGGGGTTGCCTAAGACCATCCTGCATATCAGATATTTACATTATGATTCATAACAATAGCAACATTACAGTTATGAAGTAGCAAGGAAAATAATGTTATGGTTGGGTCACAACATGAGGAACTGTATTTAAAGGGCCAGAAGGTTGAGAACCACTGGAGAGCCATGAAGACTATTGTGGATTTATTTTTCTGTTTCTGATTGTTCATATTGGGGGAGGGGGGCTCTTACCTTGTTTGTCTTAGGTCTAGTCTGAATGGAAAAGAAGATGGGGATAAGATTCTTTGGTTGAACAAACTGGCTACATTACTCATACCTTCTTCAAAATGAAATTCAGACCCAACAATTGGCAGGTAATGACAGGTGAATATTTGAGTTTTACCAAAAGATAAAGCCCAGAACCCATTAATAACATCAGGCTCTTAACTGTCCTTCAGACAAACCACAAAAGGTGAGGAGAAATATGTCAACAAACCAGAAACCCAGGGTCAGAGAGACTCCTGGGGGGGGGGGGGGGAGGGGGGGGGGGGGGAATATCTCTGAAATCAGTGCACAACAACCTGGAAATTTAGAAGAGGACTCGAGTTCAATTTAGAGATGGGAACTGCTAAATACCAGAACTTGACCAATTAGGGATGAGCTCCTAGTAGCAGAATGAAATAGACAGGACGGAGACAGAACATGGACCTCTGGTCTACATGAGACAGGTGAGAAATGGCGGTGGGAAAGTTATGCCATGCTCAGGTTTAAACAGGGGGAAATCTGTGTTCAGAACGCTGGCACTAAGAGGAAATGACAATGTGTTTTCAGGGTATAGAAGGTAATCAGCAAGACAGAAACACAATTTCTGGGAGTAACACAAAGTCCAACAGATGCTGGCATGGGCCATATTCAAAGAGCAGGTGGACATCTGGGAATTCTGCCAGAATTGGGGAAAAAGACTAGCAAGATAAACAGAGTCTTGGTTTTAGCAGAAACATACTTGCTGAGAAAGTATAAATGAGCTCGGGCTGAGAGAGTAAAAATCTCCCCACCCTTTATCGGGGTGGACTCACAGTCAGCTGCAAACTTAACAGAAGACATCTCTCCCAAGGACACTGAGGCTGTACAGTGTCATAAATGATGACTTTAAATGATTCCTGATTTATAAATTACTGGAAGCTTTATTCTCTAGAACCATAGATTATCAGATATTTTGCTTTTTAAAATGTCAGTAAAAATAAACACCTCACATTTGCTTGGAGGATCGAAGGTACTTTGACACAGAGAACCACTCTCAACTTACAACCTAGGAGCAGAGAGTCAGATAAGGGGTCTCGGCTACAACAGTCCACATCCATCTTAACTTTGCACTTTCCAAGGACACGGGGACCTGCATTTCCTTCATAGTCCAAACCTGATGTTGACCCCTTTGGCCACAGCTTGCTTTGCTTTGAGCCTCTCCAACACTTTTAAATATGATCTAAGTTCCACCCTTTCCCCAAACCCTATAGTAGTTCTATCTTTTCCTTTGTTCGCTGAGATGCCCGAGGTTGCTCTGATGCGCAATCCCCTTCCTTGGGTTGGATCAATAAGTCTGACTGTGTCAGACAACAGCTTGCTCCTGGTCATCGCAGGCTGGCTGGGCTGGGAAAATTCTAATCAGCATACCACAGAGCGATGAGGAAGCCATGTGGAAGCCCAGTGAGAAAGGTCAAAGGGGATTGCCATGTGGGGACAAGGTAAGAGTCCACCTTCTAGAATCAGGCTATTAGAAAAGGACAAGGAGTAAATGGGCTTTGGTGCAAGGCTAAGTGTTGGTCTGTGAGAGCCTGAGTATCTGCCTCCAGTTCAGATTGGTCTGAGGATAGGGAGGTGGAACTAGAGTGGCAAGGAAACAGTCAGTGGTTTCAATTAAGGAAAGTACTAGGGAGGCAGGAGCTGGAACCCAGCTGGTTGTCTACAATATAGGACAGTGGTTCTCAACCTTCCTAATGCCGCAACCCTTTAATAACAGTTCCTCATGTTGTGGTGACCCCCAATTTCATTGTTACAAATTGAACATAATTAAAGCATAATGATTAATCACAAAAACGATATGTAATTATATATGTGTTTTCCAATGGTCTTAGGCGAGCCCTGTGAAAGGGTTGTTTGACCCCCCAAAGGGGTCGTGACCCACAGGTTGAGAACCGCTGATACAGGAGCTGGCAAAAGGAAGCTCAACACAGCAAACTCTGCCTGGGGTGTCTGCCTGCCATCTCACCCAGGGAGATGCCTGGGAAGTAAATTCTGCAAAGGACAAAGCATTTCCTCCCCAGACATTTCTTCACCTCTTCAAAGAGAAAAAAAATACTAGAGAGAAAAAGAGGGAAATAATGACAAGGATGTCCTCCACCAAGAAACTAACTCAATTTGACGCGAAAACCCAATGGCAATGCCCAAAATAATGGACTTGGAAGTGAAGGAGGGAGCTGGGATAAAGCTTTCTGTAAATGCAGTGCTTCGTGCTGGAGTGGACTTGCCAACTAACGGAAGACGCGTGGAGTCTAATGTGTTAGTGATCTTAGACTACACCATTTTCCTGAGCTACATGAGTGCCCCATAGGAATTTTCTTTTTTATTTCCTTTTTTCTCTCCCTTTTTTATTTATTTTTTTTAAATATATTTTATTGATTTTTTTACAGAGAGGAAGAGAGAGAGATAGAGAGTTAGAAACATCAATGAGAGAGAAACATCGATCAGCTGCCTCTTGCACATCTCCTACTGGGGATGTGCCCGCAACCCAGGTTCATGCCCTTGACCGGAATCGAACCTGGGACCTTTCAGTCCGCAGGCCGACGCTCTATCCACTGAGCCAAACCGGTTTCGGCCTCTCCCTTTTTTAGCATGTGAACCCAAGATCTCTATTCAGAACGGAGAGTTTGGGAACATTGTATTGTTGACTTGTTTCTTTCTCTGGAGGATTTGCCTGCGAGCAGCAGTGAATGGATCCCTGTGAGAACACAATGATATTTTCATCTATGACCGAACTATTCCATTTTGTTCCTGCTCCTTTTAGGGAGAGGAAAATTGTTCCTGGTTATTTTGGTCTAAAGTTTTTCAAAACTTCCATTACAAACCATAAAGCAAGTTTGAATTCTGGGAAATTCCATCCCAGTTAATAACTTTAAATGTATTTATATGGTGAGGTATGACTCTCTAAAGTTATCTTTTTATAATCTGTTTTTAAGAAACAGATTTTATACAGACGAAACAAAACACACACCCTACTACCTTTCCTTATTTGTGGTATAAGCAGGTGTGGAAGGAATTCCAGGGTCAGGATCAAGATGGACCTCTGAGAGCCAGCTCAAAAGATGACACTGTTACCTTGCCTCTTTTACTGCAGCACAAATCAATCCAAAAACCCACCCCCACAACCACTGTTGCCCCACTCTCTAAACATACACAACTACTATGTTTCTTTTATCTTTTAAACACTGCTTCAAAGAGGGAAAGAAACTTGGCTGTACGGAGAAATGTGAATGTGAAAAGTAAATATGAAATGATTACTAGCAATAATAATGCTTTTCCAAACCAATGGCAGTCAAATCTTTTTATGACAACCAACAGTCAGAACGACAATTTATTATTTTTTTACTTTTTATTTTATTTTATTTTATTTTTTACCAGATATTATGACTGCATTTATGTGCAATGCCCATCCCCACCACCACCACCACCACCATAGGCATATCCCTGAAGGCATATCCATACCGAGTGCAGATTAGTAACTGCCTGGAGCTAGGGCGGAGGACAGGGAGGGGGCACTAGGAAAGGGAGGTGACTGTTACTGGGTATGAGTTTCTTTCAAAGTATTGCTAAAGACCTACAATTGGCTCCTCTCTGAGGGGGCGTGGCTAGGCCCCAGTGGGTCTGGCTGGACTCTGGGGCCTGACCAAGCCAGCTAAAAGCCCAGCTGAGGCATAGCAGCCCACACTGTGGTGGCTGTTACACGTGGAGGCATGGAGGAGTGCCCTGGCCTCTGAGGCATGGGCTCTTCGCGGGGATGTCGGTGTGGTCAGGAGCACCAGGGCCAAGCTGAGAAGGCAGTGGCCTAAGGGAAACCGGCCCTGGCAGAGAAGCACGTCGAGGGGGTCGCGGCAAAGAGGTGCAGTGCAGGGAGTGGAGGAATAGCGAGCCCTATGCCGCCCTCGCCGCCCCCGAACTGCTTGCTGCAGGACCTGCCCATAGAGATGCTGGTGGAGATCTTCGCCTCGGTTACTGGCACCGACCTGCCCAGCCTGGCCCAGGCCTGCACCAAATTCTGCCACATCCTGCACATCGACAGCAGCTGGAGACGGCGCTGCCGGGAGGAGTTTGGCGTTTGTGAAAACTTGCAGAACCTGGAGATGATGGGTATGTCTTATCGAGAAGTCTATGCGAAGCTTTTCCCATACAGAAACATTTTGGGTTTGTGGCAGCTAGATACTGAGGGCTATAGAACAATAGTGAATGTAGTGGTGGATGGCTGATGCATTACCGGTTGGACCTACGGGCATTCCCTTCACACCCATGTGGGTGGCCCACTGCAATTCAAGCCCTCGTTCAGAATTTGCCTGCTGGAGAGGAAACCAGCCAAGGTGGGGTGCATGGAAGGCCGCCTCAGCAGGCCCCACAACCGCCACATGCAGATTCAGAAGGACAGGCTCACCCTGCGGTGCAACAATAGAGACCACCAAAAGGTTTTAACAATGAGACTTAGGGGAGAATGGTGGCTGGTGCTGATGCAGGAGGACAGATATCAGTATGACTGCCTGGTCTACCGACACTTCTACCTCCCGCCAAGTCACCCGGGCGACCTCATCCAGCCAGGCCCCTTCCAAGGCAACTACAATGTCTTCGGCCTAATGATTGCCATGCTCAGCTTCCATGGGAAGTATGCCAGGGTCACCAAGATCACGGGAGTCTCCAAGGAGATGTGAGAGATCCATCTCATGCGCCACATCCAGTTGCGAGATGGCGAGATCTTCCACAACTTCAACGAGCTCTCCCGGGTGGTCCAGGAGATTGAGGAGCAGGTGATCCGGGAACAGCAGCAGCAGCAGCAGCAAGAAGACAAGACTGAGGAAAGAGAGGGCCATGGCTGGCAAAGCCCTGCCCAGCCCAGGGTCGGAGAGTCCCGGGCTGCAGCTTTGGAGGAGCAGCCTGTCCCGTTTGTTCTGCCTGCGCTCAAGACTCCACAACTACCCCCGAACCTGCAGGATGTGTTTCTATGGCTTGTCCTACCACAGGCTCTTCCCTGGAGTCTTCATCCTGTTCGATGAGAACCACTTCGGATTCATCTGGAGGTGAAATACTTCATCCTGTTCGGCAGAGTTCAGAACACCTTCCAGAATGTGGAGGCACCATCCCCAAAGGCCTCCTTGGAGATGCTCAAGGACATTCATTCCCAAACCCCTGGGAGGAGCAGCTTGCAGATTTGACTTTCTGACCAGGTTACCTACCTTGGTTTGTTTTTTTAATCCTCACCTGAGGATATTTTCCCATTGATGTTTAGAGAGAGAGGGAAAGACAGAAATATCGATGAGAGAGAAACACATCAGTTGGTTGCCTCCTGCCATAGCTCGGACCAGGGCCAGGTTGGGTAGGAGCCAGCAACTGGGGTAGAAATAAACCTTAGACCAGTGGTCTCAATCTTCCTAATGCTGCGACCCTTTAATACAGTTCCTCATGTTGTAGTGACCCCCAATTTCATTGTTACAAATTGAACATAATTAAATCATAATGATTAATCATAAAAACAATATGTAATTATATATGTGTTTTCTGATGGTCTTAGGCGACCCCTGTGAAAGGGTCATTCGACCCCCAAAAGGGGTTGTGACCCACAGGTTGAGAACCGCTGTACTAGAGCAAAGTGAGCCTGTAGCAAGTTACTGTTGCGGTGGGGGGTG
>NW_006288188.1:748256-748858 GCF_000327345.1 Myotis davidii
TCCTCTTTCATATTTTAAATCTTTGACTTGATTCTTGTGATCCTCTATTCTGCTGTTGGATCTCTGTGTAATATTCTTTATTTCAGTCAGTGTATGCTTCATTTCTAGTTGGTTCTTTTTCATATCCTTGAGAGTCTTACTAAATATATCGGCGGTTTCTAGAAAATTCTTGAAAAACCTTATAACCATGGTTTTGAACTCTATATCCAGCAGTTTGCTTTCCTCCATTTCTGTCATTTGTGACCTGTTTGTTTCTCTCCGCATTTTGGTTGGTTCCCTGTGTTGATAGGGTGGCTTTCTGTGCTAGGTGTCCTATAGGACCCAGTGGCTCAGCCTCCCCAGTTACCTGAGGTGGACACTCTTGGTGCACCCCTTTCTGGGCTGTGTGCACAGTCTTGCTGTAGTTCAGCATTGATTGTTGTAGGAATCACTGGGAGGAATTGACCTCCAGGCCAATTGGCTGTGAGAATCAGCTGTGTCTGAAGTGGTAGAACTTCTGTGCTGAAGACACCCTTCTGGGGCAAGACTTACTTCAGTGGGGCTTTGGTGCTCACTGAGTCTGCCCCCTGAGTATGTCCCTTATGGATCTGAGGAGTTGTAAC
>NW_006288188.1:748944-762797 GCF_000327345.1 Myotis davidii
TACCTGAGGTGGACACTCTTGGTGCACCCCCTTGTGGGCTTTGTGCACAGTCTTGTTGTAGTTATGCCTTGATTGTTGTAGGATCACTGGGAGGAATTGACCTCCGGGCCAATTGACTGTGAGAATCAGCTGTGACTGCAGTGGGAGAACTTCTGTGCTGGAGACACCCTTCTGGGGCAAGACTTGCTTCAGTGGGGCTTTGGTGCTCACTGAGTCTGGCCCCTGAGTGTGTCGCTTATGGATCTGAGGAGTTGTAATCTGGATGGTCCCACTCTGACCACTGGGCACACTGGCTCTTGGATCTCTAAGGAGGTGCTAATTTAGCCTCTTCCTGAGGCTACCCAGCAGGAGCCATGGAGAGATCTGCAGATTCCTCTTCTTTGTTTGGATTTTGGAGATGCCCAGATGAGGCCCAGCTGTAAAGCAATGCAAGCTGCTGTGGGGCCTTGGGCCTTCTTTTGGTTGTTCTGGGTCTCTCTGACCCAGCTGCAGTTTGTTAGGTAATTTTAGATTGAAAAGGGCCAGGCCCTTTCTTATGCAAAAGCCTCTGGGCACAGCTTGGGTGGGGCAGGGTCTCAGGGAATCAACAGGACGAAGCAAACAGTTATGGCTGGTCCTCAGCCCTACCGGGAGTACCCCGGGTCTCAGTGTCCCGTGGTAATCGCTGCAAGCACCTCTGAGAGACAGCCTCTCTCTAGTTCTGCCGGATGCCAGACAGTCCAGTTTCTCGCTGTATGAGTCTGGGTCCCCAGAGACTTGCCCAGAACTGGAGTTCAGAGCAGTTGGGAGCTTGAGACTCCCTCCCTATTGAAAAAAACAACCACGTCCTCAGTTTCCAGCCCTTTCCGTGTGCGCCTCTGTACCTCTGCACCTATGCACTTTACTTCTGCACCTCCTCTGAGAATCAATGTGTTTTTCTCTTTCCTTCTAGTTGTAGAATTCCCACTCAGCCAGCCTTCCTGTGGTTCTGGATGATGTCCATTTTGTCTTTTAGTTGTATTTTTGAAGTGGTTGTGCGAGGCAGCAATTTCTGTTGTTTACCTATGCCGCCATCTTGGCTTCTCCTTCCAGAATGACATTTTACATCATGTCCTGGTATAAGCATACTTAGATATATGTGTGTATATCCTATATAATAAAAGCCTATTATGCCAAGTGTCCAGTCGTCTGCTTGACCATTCAACCAATCAATGCATAATATGCTAATGATATGCTAAGGCTGCTCAACTGCTCACTATGATGTACACTAACCACCAGGGAGCAGATAGTCCACGGGTCAACCAGTTGCTATGACATGCACTGATCACCAAGGGGCAGAGGCTCCACCTGGTAGGTTGGCTTGCTGCTGGGGTACGGCTGATTGGGACTGAGTGAGATGAGCTGGACATGCCCTGGAGCCCACAGTCCCTCCCTGGCTGGCCAACCTCCAGTGTCCCTCCCTGGCCCCAATTATGCACTGTTGTGGTCCCTCAGCCTGGCCTGTGCCATCTTGCAATCCAGGACCCCTTGGGGGATGTTGGAGAGCTGGTTTCAGCCCAATCCTGCAGGCTGGGCTGAAGGACCCCACTGGTGCATGAATTCATGCACCAGGCCTCAAGTTTCACAAAACACTACATCTGATGCACTATGATTTTCCTTTTTTATTATTTCATTTTATAAAATTTTGGTCATAAGTCACTAAATTGATATCAGTACTTACTGAGTGACAAGCCCTAGCTGGTTTGGTTCAGTGTGTAGAGCATCGCCCTGCAGACTGAGGGTCCCAGGTTCGACTCTGGTAAAGGGCACATGCTGGGTTGTGGGCTCAATCCCCAGTAGGGGGTGTGCAGAAGGCAGCTGATCATTGATTCTCTCTCATCATTGATGTTTCTATCTCTTTCTTTCTCCCTCTCCTTTCCTCTCTGAAATCAATAAAAATGTATTTTTAAAAAATTAGTGACAACCTGCAGTTTAAAAAATTACTCTTGTGGACAATATTAGCAGATAGCTTATTAATCTTTATTCCAGAAAATGACCCCAAACTAATTGTGTTTTTTTTTAATATATTTTACTGATTTTTTACAGAGAGGAAGGGAGAGAGATAGAGAGCTAGAAACATCGATGAGAGAGAAACATCAATCAGCTGCCTCCCGCACATCCCCCACTGGGGATGTGCCCGCAACCCAGGTACATGCCTTGACTGGAATCGAACCTGGGACCTTTCAGTCCGCAGGCCGACGCTCCATCCACTGAGCCAAACCGGTTTCGGCTAATTGTGTTTTCTAACAGCAGACTTCCTGTGTACAAAGGGTCTACTTGAGACATTCTTTTAAAGTGTCTCCACTTTTGCCTCAAAGGTCCAGAGGCTGATGCCAATTTCATTACATAAGAAAATCAGGATCGTAGTCTTCTTTCGCTGTTTCTGGCATCACCTTTAAGTTCTGAACATCTTCCACCCCCGGGAATACTTCTTAAGATGAAATATTTATTAGAACTGGTTGAAAATGTATTCAGCTTGGACCATTAGACTCTGGTGACACCTGAGGAGTTCACTCCATGAATGGCTCAGAAAGTAATGGAAAAATAGGCAGAGATTAAGTACTTACAGCAGTTCACAAAATGAAATACAACACAGATTATCAATCTGTGTTCTATTCAAGGTACATTCTTAGGTTAAAAAGTGCATTGTGTATAGTAGACTTCCATGTTTTTTAAAAAGGGGATATATATGCTTATATGTGTATAAAATATTTTTGGAGAGTTCAACAGGATATTAGTCATGGGGATTGCCTCTACGGAAGAGAAATAGAGGACTGGGAGTCTAGGATTGTAGAGATTTAATATTTTTGTACACCTTTTCATAGTGTTTGAATTTTTTATTTTGTGTATATACATATATTACTTTTTCAATTAAAAATAGTTCATTTTTGCCTGGCCAGTGTAGCTCAGTGGTTGAGTGTTGACAGATCATCCAGGAGGTCACAGTTCAATTCCCAGTTAATAATTCTCTCTCATCATTGATGTTTTTCTCTCTCTCCCTCTCCTTTCCTCTCTGAAATCAATAAAGATATATTTATTTTAAAGTTAATTTTATAACATGTTATGCAAACCCATTAAGATAAAGGGAGATTTCTTTGAGGACAATCATATAAACAGATGTTTATTATAACACCAAACTTCATTACCTGTCATTTACATATCTTGTACAACTTACAAAGAGTTCCACATCCATTGCCTGACTGAGTGCTCATCACAACCTTTTGAAATAGGTGGGACAAATACTAGAAGCAGCACTTCATACATTTTTTTAAAAAAAAAATAACCTAAAGTTTAAAGGAGTTCAAAATCTAGAGCATACTTTCACGAAAGAAGTTTGAAGTGATTGATATGATTTGCATATATTGAAACCTGAAATTTCACAGTATTTTGAGCTACCAAGTAGTTTATGAATAGCAGTGTTTTAAAGCCTTCAGAGATATTCCTTGCAGTATTGATCTCTTAACAAAGAAACTCTTGCATATGGGAGGGAGGAGGCAGAAAAAACAACCTACTGAAACTCTTTGTGTAAAATGCACCTAATCTTAGAGCATACGTTTTCAACTAATGCCTGGTTGAAAATTAACATTTAAAAAGTTGCATCCAAAACTTTCCTATATAGATGTTTAACTTTGAAATAGAACAAACCTAAAATAATTGCCTACATGGGAAAAGAGGGAAATGAAAAATCATCACTACTAAATCTTGAAAAT
This sequence comes from Myotis davidii, assembly GCF_000327345.1. Classification (NCBI taxonomy): domain Eukaryota; kingdom Metazoa; phylum Chordata; class Mammalia; order Chiroptera; family Vespertilionidae; genus Myotis; species Myotis davidii. The sequence goes on from NW_006288188.1 coordinate 752,673, forward strand.
ATACCCTAAAGTTTTATGGCTATGTTCATTGTATCTCCAGTGTCCCCAGACAGTCCAATTTTCACTTCTTGTCCCCAAGTAATTATTGATAGCACCCCTTTTACTCTCAAAAGTGTCCTAGTTTGAGTAATAAAGTATATCTCCACCCTATGAAATATGACAGTCTAGGGCCTAGAGTCTAGGAGGCCCATGGTCAGCAAACTGCAGCTCGCGAGCCACATGTGGCTCTTTGGCCCCTTGACTGTGGCTCTTCTTAAGCCATATTAAGTTAACAACAATGTACCTACCTGTATAGTTTAAGTTTTAAAAAGTTGGCTCTCAAAAGAAATTTCAATCGTACTGTTGATATTTGGCTCTGTTGACTAATGAGTTTGCCGACCACTGTAGACCCTAGGCTCATACATTTTTAAGACCCTCACATTCTAGCATTTGGGCTTCATCCCAAAACTAAAAATTACCCTCATTCATGAAAAGGCTAAAAATCCATGCTCAGATTTTAGCTACATACATATAAGACTCAAATAACAATAAAAGCGAGTCATTTCCAAACACTATTCACCAGCAACTGTTGGCTTTATTAAAGAGATTAACAGTGAGAAGAGAGTCTCAAGGTCTGATCTGAAAGTTTGGTTTGTGGGGGTTTAAAAGGGAAATGTGAACCAAATTTGACTTTGTGAGGTTGAGGCAGAAGACAACTGATTTCACTTAACAGAGTTCAAAACTGAACACCACCATCCCTCCCCACTCCGCCCCACCCAAAGTCCATTCTTGTCTTCATTTATTTATTGCTATTTGGAAAGTGGCTCCTGGAGGCGAGACACTGTTCTAAGCACTGCACCAGTTTTGTCAGTAGTTTTAGGGACTTTGTGCTAAATTTCCAGTGGTTTGCAGGAATGTAATACTAAGTATCAGGTTTTGTTTAAATCAATGTTTCGATTCCTCTCTAACACTCTAGAATTTCCCTAACTTGGAATTGCTCTATTCAATAATTACAAAGATTATTCCCAAAAAGGTTAAAATATTGCTGCTTTTTTTTTTCGTTACAGGTGCATTTCTTGGGATAAGTAAATGAATTAGTAGCCAAGGCGGGTATAGTAAAAGCATCCTTTACTCAGCAGTGAGCAGACCATCTATTCAGAAAATATAATTACTCAAAAGATGAAGGCAAAGTCACAAACTGTTTATAAGAAGTATTTACTTGCCACACTCTAAAGCACTTGGCATTTGGATTGGGATTATCCTGCAGTATGTGGTTACTTGAGATGTCTGTATAAAGTATTAAATAATACTTTAATTGTTCTCTCATGTTTAGATGTACAACTTTAGCAAAATCTTTTCAGAATATATTTTAACACGCATGTACCAAAGGTCACACATTCAGATTCTCTCTGAGGGAGTTGGGAGTTGGACTGAATCCATCCATTTGGCTTCATCCTGTGGTTGTTTACATGCCTTCTGTTTTCTTCTCCCTTCTCCTTACTTTCTTGGAAATCTTTATTTCCTGTCACTCACCAAACTTTTCACACAAGAAATCTTGTGGGGTTTTGTTTATTCTAATCATCACTGGTTGAGTGATTGCTGTCACTGCCTTCACTGTCACTGTCACTGTCACTATCACTTCCATTGTTGTTGCCATTAGGAGACTTGCTCTTGCTGTCACTCTCATCACTACTGTCAGATGCACTGTCGCTGCTTTCATTGCTGTCACTGCTGTCACTATCACTGCTGTCACTGCTATCTGATTTGCTATCACTGCTGTCACTACTATCGCTGCTGTCACTACTATCGCTGCTGTCACTACTATCGCTGCTGTCACTACTATCGCTGCTGTCACTACTATCGCTGCTGTCACTACTATCGCTGCTGTCACTACTATCGCTGCTGTCACTACTATCGCTGCTGTCACTACTATCGCTGCTGTCACTACTATCGCTGCTGTCACTACTATCGCTGCTGTCACTACTATCGCTGCTGTCACTACTATCGCTGCTGTCACTACTATCGCTGCTGTCACTACTATCGCTGCTGTCACTACTATCGCTGCTGTCACTACTATCGCTGCTGTCACTACTATCGCTGCTGTCACTACTATCGCTGCTGTCACTACTATCGCTGCTGTCACTACTATCGCTGCTGTCACTACTATCGCTGCTGTCACTACTATCGCTGCTGTCACTACTATCGCTGCTGTCACTACTATCGCTGCTGTCACTACTATCGCTGCTGTCACTACTATCGCTGCTGTCACTACTATCGCTGCTGTCACTACTATCGCTGCTGTCACTACTATCGCTGCTGTCACTACTATCGCTGCTGTCACTACTATCGCTGCTGTCACTACTATCGCTGCTGTCACTACTATCGCTGCTGTCACTACTATCGCTGCTGTCACTACTATCGCTGCTGTCACTACTATCGCTGCTGTCACTACTATCGCTGCTGTCACTACTATCACTACTGTCACTGCTGTCACTGCTGTCTGATTTGCTGTCACTGCTATCACTACTGTCACTGCTGTCTGATTTACTGTCACTACTACTACTATCACTGCTGTCACTGCTGTCATTTACTGTCACTACTATCACTGCTGTCACTACTGTCACTGCTGTCACTGCTGTCTGATTTGCTGTCACTGCTGTCACTACTGTCACTGCTGTCACTACTATCACTGCTGTCTGCGTTTTTTTCATTGTGGTCCCGTCCAAATGCCCTTCGAAGTGGAAATGCCATTTTATGTACATTTTCATAGACACTTTATATTTCCCCTCAAAATGTATGAATCTATTTCCCCATCCTGCCAATACTTGTTATAGTCAAACTTGGGGAAAAAATGTTAAACTGCTGTCTGATTTACCTTTGCTGCTGTCTGATTCACTATCATCACTCTCATTGTTACCATTGCCGTTACTGTCACTATCACTAGCATCTGATGTGTTGTCACTGTCCTCATCTCCTTCTCCTTTTGAATCACTGTCATTGTCATTAGCTTTTGATTCATCTGAGTTATAAGATGCATCTCCTCGGCTACTGCTGTCACTGTCAGCTTCAGAATTGGCATCATCATTGCCATTAGACTCATCGCTGCTGTTGGGATCATCTCCTTGCATGGATTCATCATCAAACTCATAACTATCATAACCATCACTGTTACTCTCACTACCTGTTTGGCCGTGTTCAACCTTATTTCCAGGTTCTGACTTCTGGCCAGGTCCTTGCATGATGTCAATCTCCCCTTGTGTCTGGACATTTCCGTTGCCCACAATCACTCCATGTTGTCCTTTACTCTCTTTATCGCCAATGACTTTCCCAGCTTCTTTGGTAATATTGTTTCTATTGCCACTGCTGGGACCTCCAATTTCTATTCCCTGTGGAATAATGGGTAGAAGAATGGGTAATTAGTAAATGTTATACTGCAAAATTGCATTGGTCTGAGGAACACTGACTGAGAAAATTAACCCGTGAAACAGAAGGTCAGCTTCCAGTACTTCAGAAACATCTGTTTGTGAAAATGTGCTGGATTCAGTACTTGGAAGTGCTCTAGTGTTTGGGTTGTAAAACAACCCAGCCACATATTTCACCCAGTAGGAACTTTTATGGTGCAGACATTATTTAGCATAAGAATTTTCTAGAATTTTAACCAAATTTTCAGAAATATCTGATTTTTTTAAATTGTTGTATATTGCCTAACCAGTTTTGCTCAGTGGATAGCGCATGGACCTGTGGGCTGAAAGGTCCCAGGTTCGATTCTGGTCAAGGGCATGTACCTTGGTTGTGGGCACATCTCCAGTGGGAGGTGTACAGGAGGCAGCTGATCAATGTTTCTCTCTCATCAGTGTTTCTAACTCTCTATCCCTCTCCCTTCCTCTCTGTAAAAAATTGATAAAATATTTTTTTAAATGTTGTATATCAAAATCTAGTAAGAACTCTGGCTTTCCCATCAGATAGTCAAGTAATTTAGGTATGAAAATACATGAATGCTTGTCATGATTATTTTTTGTGCTACCATTAGTTGGGTGGAAGAGAGAATTTAAACTACTATTTAAAAAATCAACTTCAGCCGAAACCGGTTTGGCTCAGTGGATAGAGCGTCGGCCTGCGGACTGAAAGGTCCCAGGTTCGATTCCGGTCAAGGGCATGTACCTGGGTTGCGCGCACTTCCCCAGTGGGGGATGTGCAGGAGGCAGCTGATCGATGTTTCTAACTCTCTATCTCTCTCCTTTCCTCTCTGTAAAAAATCAATAAAATATATATTTAAAAAAAATCAACTTCACAAACTAACCTTATCTTGGCTCTTCCCATTCGTACTTGGCTCTGATTCTTGGCTAATTCCATTATCCACACCATGGTTTTCTCTGTGATTGGTGTTTTGGATGTCCTCCATTCTTGGGCTATCATTTTCTTCTAGGATCCGATCGGAATCCTCCTCACTCTCAGAGGCATTGTCTCCATCCGTGTCGTGGGGATCTTCTTTGTCCTCGGGGTCATCATCTTCACTGCTCATTGAATTTTTACCTGAGCTATTATCATTGCCGCCTTCTTTTCCATGACCCTGGCCCTCCTGGCCCTGGCTGTTATCAGTGCCATCTTTTCCATTTCCCGTTTCTTCACCTTCATCATCACCAGAGCCCTTGTCTTCACCCTCATCTGTTCCATCCCCACTAGGACTCCCATCAGAATTATCGAGGCCAGCGTCTTCTCTTTTGCCAGCTCCGCTTCCCCCTGGTGTTACCCCGGCCCCCTCATGACCATTTCTCTCCCCTTCTTTCTGAGGTGTTACTGCACTTGTATCATCCTCATTCGTACAGGAATTCCCATTTATGTCATCCTCGTGGCCTGTGCTATTACTGCTTCCAGATACTTGATGCTCATCTTCATCAACCACAGTGTCATTCTCACTCTGACTTGCGTCTCCAACATCCCCATTTTTAAAATTCTCATCAGCATTTCCATTAATATTGCTCCCATTTGCTGCGCCAGTCATGTCAACCGTGCTTACTTGTCCCCTAATACCATGTATTCCATCATGACCATATGTTTCTGGTTTTTCTGTGCCCCCATTCTGATCCCCAGGATTCCCCTCTTCATTGACTGACATGGAATGTGTAGCAGAACTTTCCCCTCCTACTCCTGCCCACTCAGGGCCATTTCCTTCTACTTTGTAAGCATCTTTGGTATACTGTTGCCTTCCTGTTTCATTTTCATGCATAGGGACACCACTTTCTTTGGTGGTATTATTAGCATATAACTCATCCTGAAAAAAACAATTCAAAATAAATAGTGAATATCATCGTGAAACTGAAAAGCTGAGCATCAATTTTTTGGAAGGTAATAAAATCTAAAAACACCTTCGAAACACATCTTATACCCTATACCTGTACTGGCACTTTTAATTTTGCTGGAAGACTTAAATTCACAGATTGGCCAACAGCATGTCTCTCCAATGACTTGATTTGAGGAACCTATGAAAATCAAAAACATTCTTATTTTGTGTGCATTCACATACACAGACACACACATTTTTCCCTAAATGAAGGAGGGGGAGATATACCACAAAGGCCAACATATGCTCTAATTAGGTGGAAAAGAGAAATGGCTTTTTATAGGGTTTTCACAACAGTGTTGCCAATTTTATTGAAGAATTAACCAGACCATTCATCTCAACTACAGAAGAGGAACAGTCTTTTCTAAAGATAAGAGGGTAGATCTTGGGTGTTTCTCTACAATAAGCCTCTTGCAAAGTACAAGACCTACCCTAAGTATAATCCTGGCCAAATCCCCCAGGAGGATAGTTGGTATGACCAGAGCCAGTGCATAAGAAAAACCAAGTAATAGACGATGTGTCCTCAGGAGCACATTTGAAATAGTTGAGAAAATTCTCAGCTACATTAATACCAAAGCATTTGGTATTATGAAAACATGTAAAAAATGTTAACCACGACAGCTGGCTAATAAAATTACAAATGGTTGGATTTTCTTATTTTTTCTTTGCTGGTGTTGTTTTTATTTTCCAAATTTTCTACCGTGAGCATATAAACATTAACTCTGAGTAAAATGTTAGTTTTCTTCTATGTTAAAGAATGCTACTTTTCTTTCTTGAAAACTTTCTAAGCAATACAGGTTTCATTGATATTAGAGTGCAGTTCAGGGCACTTGAGCAAAGATGAACAAAATCTTCATGATTTCTGGGGATTGAATGTAAATTGATCTGAATGAATTTTTAAATAAGAGTGCTTCTGAGCAGGATGAGTTTTGATTGGAGAAATAGGGGCATGAACTTGGAGTCATGTCTGGCTTTGTCGAGACCCCCAGAGATATGCTGTCAAGTCTTTCATGCAAATCTGAATGTTTAGGCTCAGCTTACCTGCAAAGTCTTCTATATTTATGTTAGGTTAAAAGGGATAGCCAAATAAGGAGGTTTCCTGAAGATGGCATACTCACCGGAATGGCCCATGCTGCTGCCCAAATGCAAAAACAGATGATTATCTTCATTTTCTTCAAAAATATTAGTTAATAGCTGTTTAAAAAAGAGAATAGCACAACATTGCTTACAGAACAAAAGAGAACACCATAGTTATGTATCATTTGGTTTGTAAGCATTTGCCTTTTTCTCAGGCAAGGAGTATTTATCGAGCATAAGAAGGCAGCTGCCAGGACTCCGTGTTCCAGAACATCCCTGGAGTGGTCGTGGCGATGTACGGGCATCATCAGGTTCAGCACCAATGGAACCATCTAGAGCAGCGGTTCTCAACCTGTGGGTCACGACCCCTTTGGGGGTCGAGCGACTCTTTCACAGGGGTCGCCTAAGACCATCGGAAAACACAGATATAATTACATGTTGTTTTTGTGATTAATCACCATGCTTTAATTTTGTTCAATTTGTAACAATGAAAATACATCCTGCATATCAGATATTTACATTATGATTCATAACAGTAGCAAAATTACAGTTATAAAGTAGCAACGAAAATAATTTTATGGTTCCGGGTCACTGCAACATGAAGAACTATATTAAAGGGTCACGGCATTAGGAAGGTTGAGGACCACTGGTCTAGACTTTTTTGCCTCTGTCAGTGAAGGGGAGCAGTCATATAGCCACAAAGTCATAGCCATAATTTGTGCCCTTCTGCTGTTCTTAAAGGTAGTAATATCTGTCTCTTCCGAATAGTTTTAATCAAGTATTAACTAATGGTACTAAGATTGTGTTTAAAAGCTGATGCACTTATCATCCCCGTTCTAAATTCATCCATTTGGGTTCTGCTACTGTCAGGGACAGGTGTGAGGGGCCCTAGGCTCATGGAAAGAACACAGAGTTTGGATTTAGAGACCTGGGCTCGAATTCTACCTTTGCTACTTGCTGTGTGAGACTGAGAAATTTAAACACCTTACTCAGGCTTGTTTCCTCCATCTGGGATAACAGTAATGGCTGCACTGCAGGATTGCCCCACCTGTCTCAGCAGAAAAATCTTCTCGGAGAAGCCTTCTATGGCTCCATTTCTGAGGGTGCTTAGTGTCTCTTTTTTACGTGCAGCAGCTTCTGCACCCCTCACTGGTAGCCTATTGTACTGTTTTTGGTGGGGTTTTTTTTCAAAGCTAAAAACCTAAATTTGTTAAAACAGTTAATGAATTCAGGAAATGATTACGGAGATCCAATTTCTGTAGATGAGGAGTTTCAGATGAAATACACAGAGAACATAATTACAAAAATAGTCAGATTTTCAAAACTGGAGGTGAATAAAACAACACTTCAGCCAGACAATTAAGAAAAGTATACAGAGAGCCTCTCAGTGTTTATTGTACTGTTTTAAAATAACCCTGCTACCTGTACGTTCCCCTTCCCTACTGAGCGCTCCCGAGACCCACGAGAATGTCTTGGAAATCACTGTAGTCCAATACAGAGCACAGAAAAAGACCTTTTCTGAATATTGTTAATGAATAAATACTAATATAGGCAATACCTGGCACTGCCCTGTGTATGGAGCAATCTCTTAATAAATAATAGCAATTATTATGAGGGACTTATAAACATATGACCCTTTATTCCTGTTAGAATTTACATTCAGAAGTGGTCGAATATACATCCTGATACATTGGAATAGGCATTGTATAGTCCATGTGAATCAAAAATTTAAATTCCCATTTATTGCAAATTGGATTGCTTGATGTAATGATTCCATTCCTGTAGAAAGGAAAGGAGAGTTTTACTCCTATTTCATGAACTCCCACTGGGTTTATAATTTCTAACGCTGCATGTTATAACATAGCCTTTATTGGACTTAATGTTAGTGGAAACATAATAAAGCCTCTGTGAACATCAACTGCCATAGAGTCATTGGCATTTCTTCACAGGAGAGGACACAGTTTCAGGGCTACTGAGAGAGGGGGCGGGGGGAGTGCTTACTCTTGTAGCCGCTCAGCAGAAAGCCAAGACCTCCTTCCAAAACGCTGTAGGTGAAAAGCCAGGCCAAGGTGGCCTCGGAACAAGCATAATGCGGAGCTCTGGCATGGATGTTGAAGGGCAGCTGTTTAGTGAGCAGGAATTATACTGTACTTTGCAGTCTCAACCCTAATTATTACAGAGAGTCTGCCGAAGGCCAGTCTACACTGTGATTTGGAGGAGCCATGGTGTCCTGGAAAAGTACCTGTAGTGAAGGCCGGGGTTATGTGCAGCCCGTTTCTATACTGCAACCCAGAAATCTGACCACATTAGCTCCCTTTCATATCCGCTCCAGAACAATTGAATGAAGCATGATGATGCTCAGCTGTTTCCACAGGTAGATAAATGGCTTGAAAGATTCCTATAGAAATAACCTCACGCTAGCCAGTTTGGCTCAGTGGATAGAGCATCGGCCTGTGGACTGAAGGGTCCTGGTTTCGATTCCGGTCAAGGGCTCATACTCAGGTTGCAGGCTCAATCCCCGGTAGGGGACATGCAGGAGGCAGCCGATCAATGATTCTCTCTCATCATTGATGTTTCTATCTCTCCCCCTCTCCCTTCTTCTCTGAAATCAATAAAAATATATTTTTTTTAAAGAAGGAAAACGAAATGCCCTTAATTTTGTCAGCCTGAAAACAGAGTCTTAAGAATTATGTGTACCCCCTCCAGATTATTTCATGTCACAAATTAGATGAGATTTAGAAATTTTACCAGTTTTGGACAATTTTTTTAAGTGAAAAGCAAAGCCTAATTAAAGCCCTGTTTGAAAGCCCAAGATGGGTTTTTAAAATCTGCCTTATCTAATTTCTTAACAAAACTAACCAAAGCACCAGATAATGATCAAATTTCCACCTCAGTTTGCCAATTTTTTAGTAATGTATCTTTCTTTTTTCAAAGCTATCGTCTTGTAAAATGGAAAAGCCTGACAGAAGTCAGAATCTCTAGCTATTCTGAGTAGAAGTGTTTTGGTACAGCTTTCAAAGCCCTAATGTCAACTGGCAAAAAATTAATTTTTTAGGTCAAACATTGGGATTTTTTTTAGGGACCAAGAAGTTATACGTAAACTGAGATCCATTCATGAATTCAACAAGCATTTGAAGATCTAATATGAGCCAGATGAAGAGCCCTAGAAGACAGACATGGGCCTTATCACCAAGTTGATTAGGCAAACTTTGAAATAAATATAACCTAATGTGCTAAATCAAATTCGTGTTTATTTTTTAACATAATCAGCGTTTAAATGTTACTATTGTTACTATTTAAAAGAGGAAGAGCCCTGGCCAGGTGGCTCAGTTGGTTGGAGCATCGTTCCATACACCAAAAGTTTGTGGGTTCAATTCCCAGTCAAGGCACATTCCTAGGTTGCAGGTTTGATCCCATCAGGGCACATGCGGGAGATGAGTAATAGATGCTTCTTGCATCAATGTTTCTAAGTCTCTCCCTTCCTTTCTCTCTGAAAATCAATAAAAATATATCCTTGCCCTGACTGGTTTGGCTCAGTGGATAGAGCGTCGCCCTGTGGACTCAAGGGTCCCGGGTTCGATTCCAGTCAAGGGCACATGCCCTGGTGGTGGGCTCGATCCCCAGTCGAGGGCATGCAAGAGGCAGACAATGATTCTCTTCATCATTGATGTTTCTAACTATCCCTCTCTGTAGTCAATAAAAATATATTTAAAAAGAAAAGAAAAAAA
>NW_006288188.1:762875-779510 GCF_000327345.1 Myotis davidii
GGAATTTCAAAGCCCTAATGTCAACTGGCAAAAAATTAATTTTTTAGGTCAAACATTGGGATTTTTTTAGGGACCAAGAAGTTATACGTAAACTGAGATCCATTCATGGATTCAACAAGCATTTGAAGATCTAATATGAGCCAGATGAAGAGCCCTAGAAGACAGACATGGGCCTTATCACCAAGTTGATTAGGCAAACTTTGAAATAAATATAACCTAATGTGCTAAATCAAATTCGTGTTTATTTTTTAACATAATCAGCGTTTAAATGTTACTATTGTTACTATTTAAAAGAGGAAGAGCCCTGGCCAGGTGGCTCAGTTGGTTGGAGCATCGTTCCATACACCAAAAGTTTGTGGGTTCAATTCCCAGTCAAGGCACATTCCTAGGTTGCAGGTTTGATCCCATCAGGGCACATGCGGGAGATGAGTAATAGATGCTTCTTGCATCAATGTTTCTAAGTCTCTCCCTTCCTTTCTCTCTGAAAATCAATAAAAATATATCCTTGCCCTGACTGGTTTGGCTCAGTGGATAGAGCGTCGCCCTGTGGACTCAAGGGTCCCGGGTTCGATTCCGGTCGGGGGCATGTACCTTGGTTGCGGGCGCATCCCCATTGGGGAGTGTGCAGGAGGCAGCTGATGGATGTTTCTCCCTCTTCGATGTTTCTAACTCTATCCTTCTCCCTTCCTCTCTGTAAAAAAACAATAAAATTTTAAAAAATAAAATAAATGAAAACATATCCTTGTGTGAGAATTAAAAATAATAATAATAATTTTAAAAAATAATAGTAAATAAAAAAGGAAGAGATTGTTTCTTTTTCATTCAATCCCATCATGTCTTACATTGCATTGATGAGACTAAAAAATTCATTTAACTGGGCTCAAGGTTCTCAAAACTGGGTTTCTGAATAAAAATAACAGTAATGGCACTTTAGTGAGTTATACATAAAATATTTTAATCACTCATTCTGTTGTTAAGATTTTAGATTTAAAATATTTGCTTCATCTTACTTATATTCTTTCTATTAGCAACTAGTATTTTAACACTCTGGCTATTTTTTCAAAAAAAACCTACTCTTCAGTAATGCAATATTTTGCTACATGGAATCAGTATTGCTTGCCACATAATTTCTCAAGATCTTTTAAAACAAACTCTTGATTTGACAAGTCAAAAGAGGAGGAAAAAAATCTAATCATACAGGGTTATTCACTTCTTAAAGTCTAGTTGGCTTCTCTGAAATTCAAATTTCTTTCTAAAGGTATCTCTGTTGGTTCTGAGTAAAGAGGATGTTTCATCTTACCTTAAAAGCCTTCAAAGGGACTTTGAAAATCCAGGATTTCTTATCTTTTTCTTTGGAGAGTGAGTGGCACACTGTCCTAGACTTTTGCATGATAATTTCGTACCTGCCGAAATTTAAACTCAGTTTGATAATTTTCTCCACCAATCACTGTTTAGGATCCCTGATATAGGGTTATAGCGTGTCACGGTCCGTGTCTGTGAAGCACATAATAACTTCCTCCTCTCCCTCCACTTGCTGATACGCATTTGCTCACTGAACCATTTGGTTCCAAAGGGACTAGACTTACTTTCACTTAATTAAATAGCTGTGGGAGGCTGTTTTGCATTTTAAATATAGAGAATCAGTGTAACATATCTGAAAAGAGCCACTTAAACTCTGTCACCCTGACATTTCTTGTCTTACTAAGGTTGGCAATCTAAGAAAACTCTAGGTTTCTTTAGTAAATATGACTGCCTATTTAAGACCCCTGTCATTCCTTAGGTGGGTATTAAAGTTTCTGTGCTATAATCCCAGAAATGTCCACATACAACAGCCTTGATATTGCTCTGAGGGGTGTCTTTAACAATCTATAAATAGTAACTCCATAATTCTCTCTGACCCAGACACTGACGTGAAGTTTTAAAATGTGCAATTTATTATTCAAACTAAGTTTTTAAAATAGATTATTTAAAATACCAAAATTTATTGTGAGGTACTTAGATGTGCAAAAGGATATACAGGCAAAATATTGAGCTCTCAATGACCTGTTTTCTGTCAGCTGTGCAAGACAAAACAGAAAACCAGGTCATATTTCTAGCAGAAAGTTTTGGTACTTGAACTCAGCATTGTTTTAAGCTCCAGACATGTGCTATGATGCAGGTACTGCAATAGCTAAAGAGCACAGTTCTAAATAATCAATGCATGAAAGAAGAAACCAAAGGGAAATTCAAAATGTATTGAATTAAAAGAAAACACAAAAATCTATCAAAAATTGCAGACCGTCACTAAAGCAGTTTGTAGGGAGAAATGTATAGCACTAAATTCCTGTATTAGAAAAGACAAGGGTTTCAAGACAATGACTTCACCTTCCACCTTAAGACACTACAAAAATAAGAAAAAACTTAAATTCAAATTAAGCAAAAGAAATGAAATAATAAAGATCAGAACTGAAATTGGTAAAAAAAAAAAAATTAAATAGAGAAAATTAATGAAAGCAAAATCTGGGGTTTGGTTTTGTTTTGGTGGCTGTTGTTGTTTTGAGTAGCTCAATAAAATTTATAAGACTCTGGCCTAGTTAATCAGATAAATAAGAGAGAAGACATAATTATTAATATAAAGAATAAGAGATGAAAATACTACAGGTTTTACAGACATTAAAAAGAGAATACTATGAACAACATTATGCCAATAAATTCAATAACTCTCATGAAATGGATACATTGTGTGAAACCACCAAAGCTCACTCAGAAAGAAATGGACCCTGGCTGGGTGGCTTAGTTGGTTGGAGCATCGTCCAATAAACCAAAAGGGGGTTCGATTCCCAGTCAGAGCACATACCCACGTTTTGGGTTTTATCCCAGTCAGGGCTTGTGCTGGAAGCAACTGATCAATGTTTCTCTCTTTCTTTTTCTCTTTTACTCTCTCTCTCTCTCTCTCTCTCTCTCTCTCCCTCGATGGACCCTGGCTGGGTGTCTTAGTTGGTTGGAGCATTGTCCAATAAACCAAAAGGGGGTTCGATTCCCAGTCAGAGCACATACCCACGTTTTGGGTTTTATCCCAGTCAGGGCTTGTGCTGGAAGCAACTGATCAATGTTTCTCTCTTTCTTTTTCTCTTTTACTCTCTCTCTCTCTCTCTCTCTCTCTCTCTCCCTCATCTTTCCCTCTCTAAAAAAAAATAAATAAATAAAAACATATCCTCAAGTGAGGATAAAAGAAAATTCTGCCTGCTATACATTTTAATCTATAGTAAAAGAAAATAGGTCAGTGGCTTCATGCGGCCTGGGTGGGGGGAGGCATGGAAGGAAGAGGTTATAAAGTGTTATGAGGAAATTTTTATGGTTACTTGTCATTGTCTTAATTAGGATGATGTTTTCATAGGTGTATATATGTCAAAACATCAAATTGTACACTTTAAATCTGTGCAGTTTATTGTCCATTACACCTCAATAAAGCTGTTACAGAGGAAAAGTAATTAAATCATTTCAAATCCTATAAATTGATAAGTTAAAACTATGGCTTTAATAAGGGCTCCCCAAAAGGAAACATAGACCTCAATTGATTATGGAAACCAAAATGTAAGATCTGTATTCAGATATCTATATCATTTTAGTAACTAAACAAGTTATCTAAAAAACCCTCAATTAGGATTGTTATTCTGTCCCTAAGGAAAGAATTTTGGAATGGAACTCAACCTAGTGGCTACTCTATTACCATGACTTTGAACTATCTTCTTTCCTGTTTTCTTAAATTTGGATAAACAGTAGCTGAGCCAAGTGCCAGAACTAAGGCAAGAATAACAATAGCAGTCCAGAGCCGGAGAGAATGTCCCAGCTCAGATTGCTTCATGTTGACTCAAACTGGTTTACAAACCAGCAGAAGGCAGCGAGCCGTGCGTCTCTGTGGGGGCAGATGTGTAACATCCAGCCGGGCATCTGTGATTGGTGGAAGCTGAAAAGGCAAAAACCTTCAATTCAGCCCTAATCGACTTGGCTCTCTCACATCAATGTTTCTCTCTCTCTTTCTCTCACTCTCCCTTCCATTCTCTCTCAAAAAAAAAAAAATCAATGGAAAAATATCCTCTGGTGAGGATTAACAAGAAAAAATGAGGAAAAAACACACCTTCAATTCCATTGTCCACTGTTGAATTAATGCCCATGCAATTGGGAAAACAGATATTATATTAATTTTTTGAGGAAAAGCAACCGTAGTTGGGGTTTTTTTTAACTGGCAACCATTTCTTCTAGAATTTCTTATTCCATTTCCCTCAAGTCTACAGTTGGCATAATGTCTTTGAAATATCTTTATTTTAAAAAGGCATTATAACTGACCTCAAGTAACAGACATGTCTTTGGGGCAGTGTTAGCTTCCATTGTCTTTTTTTTTTCTTTTTTTACAGAGGGGACGGGAGAGGGATAGAGAGTTAGAAACATCGATGAGAGAGAAACATGGATCAGCTGCCTCCTGCACACTCCCCACTGGGGATGTGCCCGCAAACAAGGTGCATGCCCTTGACTGGAATCAAACCTGGGACCCTTCAATTCACAGGCCGACGCTCTATCCACTGAGCCAAACCGGTCAGGGCTCCTTTGTCTTATTATGACTGCAATTACAACAGTTACTAGACCACATAACCTTTTCTTCCTATGAAAAAAGGAATACTTCAACTGTTCTCTTTTCATTTGCATATATTTTCTCCCCTTTTTTAAAAAAAACTGTGTTTTAGATATTGAGAGCTATTAGAGAGCAATAATTAAGATTAGAGGCTTTGAAGTCAGATATATCTGGGTCAACCCCTACCTGTCACTTACTGTGTAACCTCATCTAAGATTCAGTTCCTCATCTGTATAATTGTGTTATAATAGCTAACTTATTGAGCACTTATATATACACAACAATCTAAGCTTATTATCTCATCATCCTTAAAATGGTCACACATGATAACACAGTTATCTACATCATAGAGATAAAGAAACTACATCCTAAAGTGTCACAACCATTAAGTGACAGAACCCAGATTTGAAACCCAGAATCCTGACCTTAGAGCCTGACTTTTAGCCACTGCGCTGAATTAACTGCTTACTTCTTAATGACACTGTGATGGTAACACATGGAACACTGCTCAGTGCCCAGCACACACACCTAACTCCTTATAGAGGGAGCTATTATGAATTGCATGGTTTTTCACTAAGTCTGAGTCCTTTGCCACTGACCAAATTGTCCTAGGATTATTGGCAAAGTGGTGCCTTTTAAATAAGAACGCAAACTGTGACAGGTATTTTATTCAATACAATAAGTAACTTACTACTCTTTAGTGAAAACAAAAGTATAATGGCTCTCATTCTTTCTCTCTGACTGAATGTTAGGACTCCTAACAGATTTACCTACTTCTAGTCTCTGGGCCCTGCTCCTAAACCTCTCATGCCGATGCCTGGGTGATCTTTCTAAAATGCACATCTAATCATGCCACTACTTAGATTCAAACTGTTTTTTAAATCCTCACCCAAGGATACGTTTTTACTAGAGAGAGAGAGAGAGAGAGAGAGAGAGAGAGAGAGAGAGAGAAACATTGATGGTTGCCTCCATACACACCCTGACCTGAGATCGAACTCACAACCTTTTTGGTGTGTAGGACGATGCTCCAGCCAGCAGAACCACCCAGCTGGGGCTAGATGCAAACTTTTGAGTGACTCTTTCTTTTAAAAAAAAATTTTTTTTCCCCTTTATTGAAGAGTGACTCTTTCATCTGGCTTGGAACTTCTTACACTCCAGCCTCACCTTGGGCCACTCCCCTTTGAAAACCCCGAGACCCTGAGCATGATGGGGAAGGTCACAGAGAAGCAGGGCCAGAGACATGGCTGGGATCAGGTTGCCAGATGTCCTGAATACCGAGGGCATAGCCTGGGTTTTAAGGATTTTTTTCTGCTTTCCGTATTGACTTTGTGAGGATGACTTAAATGTCCTGTACTCAGCTCTTCTCAATCATCACAAAAAGCTGGCAATTTATGCTAGTTTTCTGCCACAGTAATTGGTGCTTAAATCTTTTATTTGGCAACACTAAAAATCATTCCTCCACAAATAAAGATTTGTACAATGTAATACTTTATCCTCTGACAAACAAGGTCAGAAAAAGAAGAAAGCAAGACAGCCTTAACTTGGACAGCAAAACTTTTATTTTGTGTGTGTGTGTGTGT
The DNA here is from genome assembly GCF_000327345.1 of Myotis davidii. NCBI lineage: Eukaryota > Metazoa > Chordata > Mammalia > Chiroptera > Vespertilionidae > Myotis > Myotis davidii. The sequence continues at coordinate 769,065 of NW_006288188.1, forward strand.
GTGTGTGTGTGTGTGTGTGTGTGTGTAAACTTCATCTCTACCACTTCCCTCCTCATTACATTCTCTGATTCAACCCTACCCTACCCTTCTAAGTGCCTACTGAACAAAAGTCACCTGCCAACCTAGTCTTTTGCTAATATGCAGTGATATAATTACGTCCCCATCACAGGGCTGCTATGAGGATTCAATAATGATGACGGGTGTGACGTGTTTGATGCAGCTCCTGAAACCCAGATGACCGATGCCAATAATAATTAAAATCTGGCATAATCACTGACAGACCCATGGTGTTACTGGGTTCTAAAAGCAATCCGACAGTGGGCCAAGAAATTGAAGTCCCTAATTTCTGTCACTCAAGGAAGAGTTATGAATGGATGTAACTCCAATGGGCACATCATGGCACCCACCAGGAAATGGGTTAGGAACGCCAGACCACCCAAGCACACTCTGTCCCATGGAGTATTGCCAGGGTAAGTGATACACAGCCCAACTGCACCACTACCACCACCCAAAACACCCACTCGGAGAGCGTTTTAGGCCAAATGTGAATCAGTGGGTAACTTGCCTACGATTGCCTATTATAGACATGGGCTTAGACTCTCCTCAAATAGCAAACCACCCTTCAGTTCAGAAAATAACAGGGTTCAATTTTAATGTTGTATCTTCCCCATCACAGGGATGTGGTAAAGGGGGCTGAGGGCGGGAGGGAAGAAAGAAGGAAGGGAAATAGAGAGAAAGAAGCTAAAATATCTAAGGCCACAGGAAGAATTAAGCTACAGTGTTTTACATGAGCTACTATGAATTTAAATAAGCAAAGACTAGCTAAGATCGTATCCCTTTTACTTTCAGTATGTAAGATCTGATGAAACTCCGAACAGAAAGCATCTTCCAAAATATTAATATAATTAATAGGAAAGGGAAAATACCATGCTGTGTTTTTGAATTTTAGGTCACAACCCATTAATAGATCATAAAATCAATTTCAGTGTTTTTCTGATGAAAGAATAGAATAGGACACCACACATGGTAAATATGTTTTTTAAAGGTTTCTTTCACTTTGCATATGTATTTGGGTTACAATGTGATGTTTATTGTTTATAGTGGATTGTAGAAAGCTAATTGCTCCTGGCATCACAGGAGTTTGATCCAGGCTCTATTACTAATTTTATGGCTTGTGACAAGCTGTAATTTGCTCGGATGTGAAATGGAGATAACACCTGCAAGAATTCTTAGGAACACCCTGACTGGTTTGGCTCAGTGGATAGAGCGTCGGCCTGCAGACTGAAGGGTCCTGGGTTCGATTCTGATCAATGGCATGTACTTTGGTTGCGGGCACATCCCCAGTGGGGAGTGTGCAGGAGGCGGCTGATCGATGTTTCTCTCTCATCGATGTGTCTGACTCTCTATCCCTCTCGCTTCCTCTCTGTAAAAAATCAATAAAATATATTTTATAAAAAAAGAATTCTTAGGAAGTAAAACAGGATGGTGAATATAAACTCTTTCAGCATGGTGTCTGCCCCCAAACAGTCACTTAAATGTCAGTTTTCTTCTCCTTCCCACTTAAGGTCTCATCTACACGAATAAATGCAGGTACCACATCAACAGTCATTTCATTTCCCTTGGCCTCAGTTTTCTTATTTTGAAAGAGAAGAGCTGAACCAGATGAATGAGGTGCCTGCTCTACAATTACCTGACTTAATTGAATGGTCATTCTATTATCCAATGAGAGGGATTTTCGTTGAAATGTCTTGCAAATCCCAAGTGCTGGGAGGGTGGTGCACCCAGAGTGGGCATGGAGGCTCCATTCCCTTACCCGCCTCCCCATGCCTTGCCCAATGAACGCATCTCTTCCATTTTGCTGTGAAAAGTAGAAAACAGAGAATATCCATCTTGCAACCATTGTAAAGGAAGTTGATTGAGACAGAAATTACCAGTGGTTGTTGAAGATGTGGGCATATATTGGATGAGGTACAGGATATTAGCAAAATGTCCAAATAACCCCCCTTATATATACCCCAAATATTAATTAACTGCAAACGGGAAGTGGGGACTTTATGGTGGAGAAATCTGGTGGACAGCAACATGCCAAGTGATCGAGGGCAACACCAGCAGTCGTAGGATGGGTTAGCATCGCGTGCCCCCTGATGTGAGGCAATGAGAAGAGCAGTGTCATTCCAGTGGTGCACTGCCAACAACAGGTGGCCAGTCTGGTCATCTGGTTATAAGAACAGAGAAATGGACCCCATTGAAGATCACCCTATGGAATGTAAGGCTTCAGCTTTTTAAAACTGTTAAGCATGTGAAAGGCAGATACGGAGTGGGAACTGCCTGGCTGGTGTTGCTCAGTGGCGAGTGTCAACCCATAAACCAGGGGATCACAATTAGATTTCTGGTCATGGCGCATGCCCGGTTGCAGGCTTGATCCCCAGTAGGGGGTGTGCAGGAAGCAGCCAATCGATTATTCTCTCTCATCTTTGGTGTTTCTATCTCTATCTGCCTTCATCCTCTCCCTTCCTCTCTCTGAAATAAATTTTTTTTAAATGTTTATAAAAGGAGTGGGAACTGTTCCAAATTGAAGGTGTCTTAAAAGACAAGACAGCTGAGTGCAGCTCCTTTTCCTGGACAGGATGCTGAGTCAAAAAGGAAAAGAACTATTGAGCGAAATTTGAATGGGGCCTTAGGGTTAGACAGGTGTATTCTACCAACGTTGACATGATTATTTGGAGACCTGTGGGTTGTTTTTATATGAGGGTGTCATTACTTTTAGGAAATACACATGGGAGTATCTAGGGGTGATGGACATCATTTCTGCAGTTAATCTCTAAAGGTTCAGAAACAGGCTAATGATAATGAGTGTGGGTGATGCAGCACATGAAATAAAATAAAAACATTCAAGGAATCTGGGTGAAAGAGATATAGCGATTCTTTTATCTGTTCTGGCAACTGTCCTATAAGTTTGGGAATATTTCACAATAAATTGTTTAAAAAATTAAAAATAAGCATCTTCATTATATTGATAGAATCTTAAGACAATTTAATGAAAAGCAAAAATCTCAGAGAGTTACATTGCCACTCGACACGATTGTAACAAATATTTCTCTACCAAGGTGATCAGTGGCACTCAGATACTTACGCCTGCTAGAGTTTTGTGTATTTACCTCGAGATCAATCTCTAACTTTGAGTCAAATGGTGTGTCTAGTTTTGAAAGACAATGCAGAAATTGTAATTATCTGTCTATAAAAACACTGTTTTTCTATGAAAATGCTATTTTTATGGGAAGCAGTGTATGTGATGCTATCTTAAAACATATAAACTAGTGACACAGGAAAGACCCTTTTACAACAAGTCATGCTGGAGTGTAGACTTAACAAGTAACACTACTATCCAAATACATGGCACGCATCTGCTATTTTTCTGATCTTTATAGCTTTTCTAACACACACTGGCCTCATTTTATGATTTTGTTTTTTCAATTTTATTTGCTTATAAATTGCAACAGTAACACTACACCTTATCAAATTTTAATATGTTCATAGCAATTTGAAAATCTCCCTAAGAGTTACAAAGGAGCATGTAACAAGTTGTTCTTGCCTACAAGCCCTGTATATCGGCAATCAGCTTGCCTCGAGGTATGCCAGATATGTGTACCTAATGTACTTACACATACGCCTGCATTTGGGCAGAGGAGAAAAACCAGTGCTGTGCTATACCTTGGGCTGAGGTTTGCAGGTTTCTGGAGACCTCCTGGGATATGAATGTACTAGTATATGAAACATGAGTTTATTATTTTTTAAAGAATTCCAGAAATAGTCTTTTCTAGTATTAGAAAAATCGTTTTTATCTTGGGATCTTTTCTTTTTATTTAATTTCATGGTCCCATGGGTTAGGATAAGAATGAGAGTGAAATTGAAAATGTACCCCACTCCATAGCAAGGCCTGTTTGTTTTTTTAAATAGGGAAGAATCAAGCGCAGCAGTGTCCCACCACCACGTACAGCACCAGACTCCTCCCACCCCTTCAGTCCCCACCCGGCCCACGGTGAGACACACCAGCCCATCCTCTGCATGCACCGGCAATTGGACCAGAGGAGAAAACCTGGCGACATGCGGAACCTCCGGCTGCAAGGCTGGCAAAGTGCTGCTGGGGGGTGGGGGGTGGAGGGATTGGAATCTAGTGTATTTGGAAAAAGAGAAGGAAGGCTCTCCCTGGGGGATACTAAGTGTAGCAGGTAAAATATTGGCCCCTGTGACCTTTGACCCCCCAGTGTTATACCCATGAATATGTTATCTTACACGGCAAAAAAAAAAAAAATGACTTTGCATGTATAATTAAGGTTATGACTCAGTTGACCTTAAAGTAAGGAAATTATCTTAGATAATTTGGGTGGGCCCAAGGCAACTTAGGAGTGGGAACTGTTCCAAATTGAAGGTGTCTTAAAAGACAAGCCCTTAAGAGTCAAAGAGGGGGCAGGGCAGAGACATTGAAAGCATAAGAAGCGATCAGTGCACCATTGCTGACTTGCAGAGGGAGGAAGCCATGAGAAAATGGGAACCTCAGTCCTACAGCTGCCAGGAACTGAATTCTGCCAGAAACCTGAATGAGCTCAGAAGTAAGTTCTTCCTCAGAGCCTCCAGACAAGCACACATTCCTGCCAACACTTGATTTGGGTTTGTAGTACCCTGAGTAGAGAATCCAGCCATGCCATAGAACAGAGAGATAAGTTAGTGTTGTGTTAAGCCATTAAATTTATGATAATTTGGTAGATCACAGTAGAAGACAAATACACTAGGTGTTGAGGTTGTCACTGTGTGTGGTAAAAGGTAATGAAACAGACAAGAGGCCTAAAAACATGATCACTTCTTACTTCTGCTTAAAAGTTTATCAGAATCTGAGAAAGGATGGTGTGATAGAGAAAATGCTACCTTCGCCAAAGCATTCACTTCCTGGACACACGCTTCCCAGTTGTTCGTGCATCTGGAATGGATCCATGGGACTGAGCTCTGGTTAAAAGAATGTCGGCAAAAGAGACAAATGCACGTCTAAGCTTGCCCCTCAGTTGTCCCACGGAGTCTTCCATTTCTCTCCCTCCCCCTGTGCATACATGCAGACAGTGAAGACATCTAGCCAGAAGGTAAAAGGACTGACATAAGTTTACAAATTTTACCTTTTGCTTTCTATTGTCACCACATATTTCAAACAAGAAAGCATATTTTAACACCAAACAAATAGGAAGAATATACTCTCATTTAAAAATTACAGTCTTTCTCAAGAGAGCACAGTTGACAACCCTAGTGATACATATCGATCACTGTCTCTATCCTTTTCATTTCATTTTATAGTATTGAAATCTTTGACACGGACTGGCACTAGCTCGAAGACATGTGCTTGGGAACCAAGGTACTAGATGGAAATTTCAAATGCCGTTGATTTCCATGAAGACAGTAAAGCTTAAAGTTCAGAGCCCTGGGAGGGGCCCTAACAATTTGTTCACGTGGTCACATGATTTTCTGAAATATGCAAAAGTGACAGATTTTAACCACCATCAGCGGAGAGGTCGTTTTTCTTTCCACTCTGACTTCCCTGATGTCCACCGATGCCGCATGGCCGCAGGCACTTTTGGAGTCTAGTTAAAATAAAAGGTGAGGTAGGGATACACTCATTTTGGGCCGAGTGGGATATTTATGTGGTTCACGCTGGTTTCTGTGCAGAGCGGAGTTATTGTTAGCTGTCCCCGTGGAGAAAAGGCTCCGGAAATACCGCCAACACGCGGAGCCAGCTCACCTGGCCTCGCCAAGCGGCAGGGGCAGAGCCAGTTCAAGAGACGGCCCCCGAGGCATGTGGGTCGCCACTGAGAAGCAAGGGTTGAAATGCAAGGAGACAGAAATTAGTCTGTAAAAGGGCTTCTAACATCAGACAGGCAAAACGGTAGTGGGGGATTCAGATGTCATCTATATCTTCTCAAAGCAGAAGTTCTTTCTTGTCAAGATTATATACTCAATGAAGCAGTATATACAATTTTAAAAAACACCGTACATTATTTATGTCAAATCCTCACTGGGGGATATGTTTTTATTGATTTTTAGAGAAAGGAAGGAAGAGAGAGAGAGAGAGAGAGAGAGAGAGAGAGAGAGAGAGAGAGAGAGAAACACATCTATGCGAGTGAGAAACAGATCAGTTGCCTCCTGACCCGGGACTGAACCTGTAGCCTAGGTATGTGCCCTAACAGGGAATCAAACTCACAACCTTTTGGTGCACGGGACAATGCACCAACAAGCTGAGCCACCCAGTTGGGGCCATACGTCATTTTTTTTTTTTTAATGAAAGTGGAAAGAAATTTAGCTTGTTGTTTTTTAAAAAAAAAACAGTGAGAAATTACAACTTCTAATTTGGTTTTTATATAAGGCATAACTTCTTTTCTAATTTAAATTCATTTGATCTATAACTAAAGAAAAGTATAAAATAAAAATTAATTGACTATAACACAAAAGCAGTAAAGACGAGAATGAAATACATTGAAATAAATCCAATGTTGAGAAGAGAACTGTAATATCCTTTTCAGATTATACCAAAAGCAAAACTTAATTAAGAGAAAGTGATAAATTTCAAATATAAGTAACTGGTAGACACTTATTTGGCCTGGAAATCTAAATAATGACGAAAAGTAAATCACTGGAAAATGTTTTCAATTTTCTTTTTGCTGATTTGACATCTACAAAGATATAACAATAAATCAATATAATGAGGATGTAGACACCAACTAGTTTAATGTGTCACCAACTCAGAGTGTTTACAATTAATCATTACACAGGGAAAAGTTTAATATACTGACATCTTTATACTCATAAATGAAAGAAATTTGAGAGATCTTTTTTCCAAATTTGACAATGTTACGGGCTGATTTGAGACCCTTCAAAATTCATATGTTGAAACCCTAACCCTCAGTACCACAGAATGTGACTGTATTGGAGATATGGCCTCTAAAGAAGTACTTGAGTTAAAATGGGGTCCTTGGAGTGGGCCCTAATCCAACCTGACTGGTGTGTCAATAAGAAAAGGATATTGGGACACAGACAACAAAGACAGAGGTGCAGCCATAGGTGGTCATAGCCAGGAAGTGACCATCTGTGAGCCGAGAGAAGAGGCCTGGGGAGAAACCAAACCTGCTTGCATCTTGATCTTGAGCTTTCAGCCCCCAGAACTGTGAGAAAATAAATGTTTGTTGTTTAAGCCACAGAGTCTGTGCTATTTTGTTAGGACAGCCCTGGAAAACTAATACAGACACCAACCTAAAAATTTTACATGATATTTCAGTAGCAAGTTGGGAAGCTAGAAGGAAGTTGTCTCAACTATCATCAATAAATAATAAACTTCAATCAACTCTGCCAACGGAAAGACCAAATACTTGTTCTCTCCTCTCTGAACCTAAGTCAGACTATGAATTGAATGAATGTAAAATAAAAAGAATCCAAGAGCCATGTAAGGCATTAATTAATAAAAATATTTTGAGGAATTTTCTATGTTTGTGAAATGTGTAAGCTTTTTAAATTTTGTAATTTGTTGTGCTTTATTGTCTCATTCTACAAAAACATTTATTTTTCTTACCTATTATTTTTCTTTGAAAGAATTCCAAAGTTATACAGGCTTCAGGCTTCCCAAAATCTGGATCCACCCCTGCACTTCACTTATCTCACTTCTCAGTGACAAACGAACCCATTCTAGCCACTCCCCGAGTCCAACTGCGCTCCCATAGCTGTCAAGCGAAAAGTTCCCAACACTTGCCTCGTGACTCCCTGGATATTCTGACTGAGTGGGTCCCACATGAGACCCAGCGTTTGTACTTTTGAAACGTTCCGCGAGTAGTTCTGATGTTGGGCCCGGTGGAAAGCCCCATCCTGAGATGTTAGGGATGCCACATGACCTGACAAGATGTGGGTGGGTCATCGCTAACTATCAGTTGGGAAATCAATCTACAGGGTCCCCAGCATTGTTTTAACAAGATGGAATAGGTTAGCATGTGTCACAAGATAAGTGGTTTTGGTCAAACTGTTGTTTCTAAACAAAGTCTGCAATATCCACATTGCCCTGGGGACCCACTTCTCAATGCTGGGCATTGCAAGCTTCACAGCACCATCGTGTTTTTTTGTTGTTTTGTTTTGTTTGTATTTTTTTTTACTTTTTTTATTGATTAAGTTATTACATATGTGTTCTTATCCCCACATTCCCTCCTATGCCCCCCAACTCATGCCTTCATCCCCCTGTTGTCTGTGTCCATTGGTTGGGCCTATATGCTAGCATATTGTTTTAAGTCAAAAAAGAATGACCTAGAGTTTAACTAATGGTAAGCAGCCTATCTTGCTTATGCCCTGACAGGTAACTTTGTTACAGCACTTGAGGGAAAAACTGCAGAATAGAGAAATTATAAGCTCACAGGACTGTTTTTTAAGAGATGGTGATTGTGGGCGGGGTGAGTGTGTGTGTGTGTGTGTGTGTGTGTGTGTGTGTGTGTGTGTGTGTGTTCAAGTCCTGGAAATACTAAAATAGCTGTAGAAAGAGGAAAGGCAACTTGAGATTTTTTTTAAAAAAAATTATTGTTTTACTATGGAATGTGGTAAGGAAAGGAAATAGGAGTTTGGAAAAGCTTCCTTCGCACAAGCAAAAGTTTCTATCCGTGTACTTTAGAAGAAAGTAATAACCATAGACAAAAGGATATGGTATGAAAGCAAATGGTGTGACATTTGTAGGGCAAAAAGACCAAGTTCTTTATACTCAAAATAAAATGCGTAAGTTATGCTGTCTGGCAAATCCCACTGAGAGCTGGCAATGTGTTTGTACCTGGATATCTTTGCTTCCTGGGGCCCCTAAAAATAAAAAATCATATTCTATGTGGCATGTAGATTTAGTCATCAGCTAACCCGGGGCTGTTTTTGCTAAGAAGCTGCTGCAATTTAATTTAAGCAGCAATGAATCATCTTTTCTCCTCGAATTTATGAGCAGATAATCATGAACTTGGAAGACCTTGAATATTCAAGGCAGCAAGTTTTTCCAAAGTATTTTAACAAGAAACTTTAAAGTACGGGTCAATAAGAACTTCTGCACTTTTCTGTGAGGAAAAAGTGTTTTCTGTGTTCTAGTTTCATTAGTGTAGGACAATATTAGGACATTATTCTATTAATTGTGTCGGTATTTACTGAAGACAGTATTGCAAGTGAAGTAAAGCCACGAGCTCAGGAGTTAGGCAACCTTCGTGACAATCCAGCACTGTACTTATTAGTTGCAGGAACCTATGCCTTAGTTTCCCCATTTGTAAGTGGAAAATCTAATGAATCGATCATGGAGATTCTGTGAACATTAAATGAATAATACAAACAGCATGCTTAAAACAGTTCCTGGCATGTAGAAAGCATTAAATAAACTGAAAAACTATTGAAAATTCAATAAAAATTTTTAAAATACACACATAAAGATCAAAGAAGATATTTTTATGCTAATTAAACATTTTTCTATTTTTGTCCAGTTTCAATTTCAATATATTGGAAACAAACAATGTTAGCAAAATGGAACTATTATCAAAAAGGATCAATTAATTATATTTATAACAGACTCTAATACAATGATTCTTAAATTGAGGCATTGAGGATCCTTGGCACTTCATTGAGTAATACTACTATTTTTTTTAATCTTTATTGTTAGAGTATTACAGATGTCCCCCATTTGCCCCTCTTTGCCTCTCTCCACATGGTTCCCACCTCACCCCAAGCCTTTACCACCCTACTATCTGTGTCCACAGGTAATGCATATATGCATATTAGATAGAGCTTTGGTTAAACTCTTCCCTTCCTCCCTCCTCTCTTCCCTCTGAGATTCATCAGTCTATTCCACTTTTCCATGCCTCTTAATGTATTTTATTCACCAGTTTATTGTGTTCATTGCATTCCTTATTTATTTATTTTTATTTTTAGATTCAATTGTGGATAGATATGCATTTATTGCCATATTGTTGTTCGTATTTTTATTTCTCTTCTTCTCCTCCTCCTCCTCCTCCTCCTCCTCCTACTCCTTCTTCTTCAAGAATACAGAACATTTCATGTAATGCTGGTTTGGTGATGATGAACTCCTTTAGCTTTTTCTTGTCTGTGAAGCTCTTTATCTGACCTTCAATTCTGAATGAGAGCTAAGATTCTGTTGAGAAATCTGCTGACAGTCATATGAGTGCTCCCTTGCAGGTAACTAACTGCTTTTTACTTGCTGCTTTTACGATTCTCTCTTTGTCTTTAGCCCTTGGCATTTTAATTATGATGTGCCTTTGGGTTCCTCTTGTTTGGGGTTCTCTGTGCTTCCTGGACTTGTAAGTCTATTTCTTTCACCAGGTAGGGGAAGTTTTCTGTCATTATTTCTTCAAATAGGTTTTCAATATCTTGCTCTCTCTCTTCTTGTGCCACCCCCAT
>NW_006288188.1:779601-791164 GCF_000327345.1 Myotis davidii
GATGATAGCGTTGCTGGGTAGAGTAATCTTGGTTGTAGGTTCTTGCTATTCATCACTTTGAATATTTCTTGCCTCTCCCTTCTGGCCTGCATAGTTTCTGTTGAGAAATCAACTGACAGTCATATGGGTACTCCCTTGTAGGTAACTAACAGTTTTTCTCTTGCTGCTTTTAAGATTCTCTCTTTGTCTTTTGCTCTTGGCATTTTAATTATGATGTGGTTGGTGTGGGCCTCTTTGGGCTCCTCTTGTTTGGGACTTTCTGTGCTTCCTGGACTTGTAAATCTAGTTCTTTCACTGGGTAGGGGAAGTTTTCTGTCATTATTTCTTCAAGTAGGTTTTCAATATCTTGCTCTCTCTTCTCCTTCTGGCACTTCCATAATGTGAAAGTTGGTATACTTGAATTTCTCCCAGAGGCTCCTTATACTATCTTCATATGTTTTATTCCTTTTGCTTTTCTGATTGAGTGCTTCCTCATATTCCAAATCATTGATTTGATTCTCAGAACCCTCTACTCTACTGTTGAATCCCTATAAATTGTCCTTTTTAAAAAATATATTTTTATTGATTTCAGAGAGGAAATGAGAAGGAGAGAGGGATAGAAACATCAATGCCGAGAGGGTCATTGATTGACTGCCTCCTGCACACCCCCTACTGGGGATCAAGCCTGCAACCTGGGTATGTGCCTTGACCAGGAATCAAACCCATGACCTCTTGGTTCATAGATTAATGCTCAGCTGGGCCAGTTGGGCTAAATTATTCTTTATTTCAGTTAGTGTATACTTAGTTTCTGACTGGTCCTTTTTTATGTAGTTGAAATTCGCACTAAGATTCTTGAAAATTTCACTAAGTCCCTTGCAACTCTCATTAAGTCCATTGAAGCTCTCATTAAGATCCTTGAGCAACCTCATAGCCATTGTTTTGAACTCTGTATCCAGTAGTTTGCTTGCTTCCATTTCTTTTATTTGTGACATGTTTCTTTGTCTCTGCATTTTGGCTGCTTCCCTTGTGCTTGCTTCTATGTATTAGGTTGAGCTGCTATATCTCCTGGAGGTTTATAGATTCATCCCTCCAGTCTCTGCCTCTATTATCACACTGCCTTCTTCCCTCTGTATCTCTCAGTGTCCCCTCCTCTTCTGTAAGAGCACCAGACTTGCCTAGGGCCCACTCTAAATCTGTGATAATTTTATCTCAGGATTTTTAACTAAGACATATATCTACAAAGACAATCTTTCCAAATAAAGCTACATTTTGAGGTTCTAGGTAGGCATGAATTTTGGAGAGACATTGCTCAACTCATTATAAAAAGAGAAAAATTAGAATATCAGGAAAAAGGAAGTCTGGGAAGCAGGCATATAGTGAACATTAGAGATTGAGCACAAGGCCTGAGAAGCTTCATAACATACGTAATACATGTAAACACTCACCCAAGAGCATCAACATGGAAGGAGTACCAAACAACCAGGTAGACAAAAATGACTTGGCCAGTGGACATTAGCCATCCTCTGTCACCAGCCACCCACTGCTAGCACAGTGGGAAAATGGAGGAAGTGGCTTTGTGTCAGGGAGAGAGGCTATGCACATGCCCAGCCTATGCTCCTATTCACCAATGCTGATTTAGCCACTACCCCTGCCTAATGTGCAACCTGCAAGCAAGAGAGACCAATGCTGAGTGCTCCATAAAGCATCACACTCCCCTGCATCTTGTTTTCTGTACTCAACAATAATTTGTGGAAATTCCTGAAAATCATTTGGATTAGCTCTAATTCCGTGTTAATGGCCCGTAGTATTCCAGGGCATTCCAAAGCTTTTCCTGCTATGGCCTCTTTTCACATTATAACTCCCTCGAGTTTCCTCCTGTGATAGTAAAACAGGACAAGTAGCCAAGAGCAATAGACAGTGAGGACACCTGAGAAGATCCTGTCTGACTCGGCTCCCCACAAACAACAGACTTCCTGCTCTCCTGCTCCAATTTCACACCACACATCCAAATTTAACAGTTCAGAGAGAAGCTGGATTTCTGCAACTGATAAGTTTAACCCTGAGAATAACCCTGGTTATATTTTTAAAATTTGTTTTTGGCCACAAGCTAATAAGGCTATTGTTCTCTCAAATAAATGATGAAAGCAGAGAAACTCTTTGAAGAACTTTTAGGGAGACTTGGCAGTAAGATAATAGTGTTGAAAAAGCTGAAAAAACATTCTCAGAGTCACTGTAAGTAGAGGAAGGTCAAAATCAAGTCTTCCCAATCCTAGTGTGAAAGTTCACGTAGGTCCTTTGGAAGATCACTGTAGAAACACAAGTTTCACTTCATGATAAGCCTCAGATTGACTGAGGAAGGGGAAACGGCGATGGTGCCAGAGAACATGTCCACCTTCCAGTTGTCCACAGCTGCTACAGGATGTCCTTACATGGCATTTGTTTCCTGCTGTCCCTGAGTGTAGTCTGCTGGGACACACTAGGGCAAGTGGTACTTGCCATTTCCTGGAAGACAACCACAAGGCCAACCCTGCAATTACTCAGAGGCCCCGTCTAAGTACCAGTCATCAGGCCTCGGTCACCGGAAGGAGAGACTTACTGGGGCTCTGGGTAGATATGTGGGGCCTGGAGAGCGAAGGGTCCAACCACCTCTGGTCAGATCCTACCAGGAAAGCTTCACCTCCACAGATGCTGCAAGAAACACGTCTACATGGAGTGGTTGACGGCCACCTCAGATTGTCCTCTGACTGAGGACAAAATCTCGTGAGAGCAAATAAAGATTTTTTTTTAATGTGTAGAGATACAGTTTATGTTGGCAACAAATTCTGTGCTAAGCTAAGGAGTTTTATAGCTGCCTGGTCTTGCTTAATCAGATCTCAGATTTTAAAAATCACTGCGCTACTAGCTAACTGCTTTTTTAAAGACTTCTAGGAAGAATCCATCAATAATTTCTTTTCCCTGCACTGCAGCAAGCACTATATAAGCTATGGTTAACATTAGCAGCTGTAATTTTATAACAAACCAGTTCTGACACCATGTCTAAAATATGTGGTCACTTGTAATCACTTCCCTTGAAATCTGTAACCCTCTGTTATAATAACCAAAATGGCTTCTAAAGCATACCAGGCCTCCTTTTCCTGACTGAAAACTAAACTATTGCACATGATTTGATTTTGATTGTCTCAAAAAATTTCCACAGCCTTTTAGAAGTGGTTTTCAAACTTTATCTCAGAAATTCTCTATTCAGAATAAATCTTCCCGAGGGATAGACAGGTAAAAGCAGAACTGTTCTGATTAAAACAGTTTGGCCTGCTCCCCCGCCTCATAAAATAAAATGAAATAAGGAGATTAAAAATAAACTGTTATAGTTGGTGAGCTAATGTAATCACTATTTTTAATTTTTTATTTTAAAATAATTATAGATTCACAAGAAGTTACAAAAATAGTAGAGAGGTCCTATGAACCCTCTGCCCCAAAAGAAGCACCTTACAGAACTATCGTGCATTATCAAAACCAGAAATACTATTAAGTACACCAGCGACTTCAATCTTTTTCATCTCATGGCACACATACACTAATTACTAAAGTTCTGTGGCACACCAAAAAGTATGTTATATTTTTTGCCAATCTGACCAAAAATAAGATATAATCTTGATTCATTCACACTGGACAACTATTGTTGTGCTGGCTGTTGTCATTTTCTTACTTCACAATCTAAAGGAGAAGAGATCAGTGCCCCTGACTAAAAAGTCAGGTACTGTATGTTTTAAAAATTCTTGCGGCACACCAGTTGAAAATCACTGAAGTAGACTACAGACTTTACTCAAAATCCACTAGTTTTCACATACCCTCGTTGCTTCATATAGTTCTATGACATCTTATCACAAATGCATTCTGTGTCCACAAAGGAACACCCTCATGAGATCCTCTATAGCCACACCTTCCTTCCATCCCCATTTCTAACTCTTAGCAACCATTGATCTGTTCTCCGCTAATCTGATTCTTATCATTTTCCTATTTCAATAATATTATATCCATGAAATCAAACAATGTGTAATCTTTTGAGTACCTTTTTTTACTTAGCATCATGCCCTGAGATCCATCCAAGTTGATGTCTGGTCTTGCCTAACTGGATCTCAGATTTTAAAAATCACTGTGTTACTAGCTAACTGCTAGTTTTAAATGACTTCTAGAAAGAACCCATCAACAATAGTTGATCCAACAATCAGTAGTTGATTTCTTTGTATTTCAGAGTAACTTTCCATTGTATAGATTTACCTCAGTTTGTTTATCCATTCACCTTTTTAAGGACATTTATGTTGTTTTCCAGTTAGGTCGATTATAAATAAAGCTTTGAGAACATTTGTGTACAGGTTTTTGTGTGAACATGTTTTCATTTTTCCAGGGTAAATGCCCACTGGGGCAACTGCTAAGCTGTATGATGAGTATATGCTTAATTATACAAGAAACTGTCAAACTGTTTTTCAGAGTACTTGCCCCATTTTGCGTTTTAACCGGGAATATTTGAGTGATCCAATTTCTCTGCATTCTTGACAGCATTCAGTATTATAAGTATTTCCCCCCAGGTTAATTGGTGTGTAGTGCGGTAATCACCTATTTTCAAGATCAGTATAACCTTTCCTTTCTTTATATGCCCAATTGAAATTGAGAACTGCTAAAATAATATAAAACCATGTTTCCAAAATATAAAATCAGAAGTGGTTATATGAACCCAAGGATAGCTATTTCAGATGAAATCTCAATGGATGGCTCTTACTGAGTGATCTGGTCTCAGCTCTAACAGTTTCAAACCTTTATTTAATTCATTGACCTAGAGATAAAAGGATTTACAAGTATTGAGCCATACCAAACAAACTCCTAAGAGACTTATGTACAGGCTAGAATGTCGGGCATAACAATATCAGACAAACCTGGCCTACAGAGATGGTGTTATTTCCTCTGACGTGGTGGGTCTACCCAAGAGCCCAACTCTCAGTGCAAAGGTTTACAGAAGGGAAGCACAGGACATTCTTGCAGGCATTGTTATGACACCATGCTAGCCTGATAGAGGCTCCCTTCTCTTTAGATCCTCCCCAGTGAATCACAATCACGGCCTGTACCATGAAATCATGCTTTGGCCATGACCATGCTAAAGAAAAGACCCACTTTTTAAAAAAATATATATTTTATTGATTTTTCACAGAGAGGAAGGGAGAGAGACAGAGAGTTAGAAACATCAATGAGAGAGAAACATCGATCAGCTGCCTCCTGCACATCTCCTACTGGGGATGTGCTCACAACCCAGGTACATGCCCTTGACCGGAATCGAACTTGGGACCCTCCAGTCCACAGGCTGACGCTCTATCCACTGAGCCAAACCGGTTTTGGTGAAAAGACCCACTTTTAACCCCTTTCTATAGCAGGGTCACTTACCTCCATTTGGATTTAACATTGCACCATAAGCCTGCTTCTTTCAACTTTGGTTATCATGAGAATTCCCCAATGTACTGACTAGTTTTCATGTATTATATTTTAACATGCTAACTTCCTGAGGGTGTGTGGGCTTACTCTTATGGAGCAGTAAACTACCTCTAAATTGCAAGCTAATTCTAAAATTGTGGAAAATCAATTGCAACCTTACCATGTAATTTTATGTATATTTATGTAAATATATATGTTATTTTAAATATAAAAGCAGTACATGCTCACAATAAATAATTCAAACTTGCAAGTCTTGAGCACCTTATTCCCTGCTGTGTTTATATTGACCTCTTGCTGACATTGTAATCTACTTATCTTTTATCCTAAATGTTAGGGTCTATCTCACTCTATCTATGGACTGAATATAAATTATTTAGATAATCACATTGATACTTGTTTGAATTCTAAACATATGAAATGGCATCTAACCACAAGTCCAAAGACATCTGGTAATTGATAACATTGAAAATATGACTGAGTTATTCTGATCCCTAGAGCAGGGCTTTCATTATGGTACAAAATGTGTGTGTGGGGGTTGGAGGGAGACTTGGAAACTGCTTTAAAGTTCACATTTTTATTTGATCTCTTGAATTTAAATTTATCTCCCTCAAAGACTGATGCATTTCCTTTCTGAACCTGTCTTTACTCTATTCAGACTGTTTGAAATTGTCTTCCTGTATGATTGCAGTTGAGTTAGAATGTCATTTTTATTGAGTTAATTTGACTGTATTTGTTGCAGGCTAAGAGATCCCAAAATCTAGTGGCTAATGCAAGAGAAAAGTGTATTGCTGTCTTGTACATAAAGGTCCAGAGATGATGATCTCTGTCATTCTCTTTAAGAACCTTCCACCTCTGGATCTAAAATGGCTGCTCTGTGCCCTCCATCATATCTACATCCCAAGTAGTCAGAAGGAAGAAAAAAAGAAAAGAAAAGAACTATTCATTACCCACTTCTTTAAGGGTGTAACCTGGAAGAGACACATATCACTTCTGTTGTCAAGAACTTAGTCATAAAGGAATAGCGAGCCACAAGATTCAGTATGATCTGGGAAACAAAGGAATAGCTAGCTGCAAGTGAATCTGGGAAATAGAGTCTTGAGCTAAAAAGCAGAGAGTGCCCAGCTGTGATCCAGCAGTTTTAACATTGCAGAAAGAAGGACAAAATAGATATTGGTAGACAACTCATAACCTCTCCCACAGTAACCAGTTAATTATTCTTCAATTATATCCAGATCTTATCTCTTCCATTATTTTCAGTGGGTCACCAAGCCTAAGTAGAAATGAAATAAACTGGAAAACAAAGTCTTTTGCCCTCAAATATGCTGTTCAAATGACAATCCAAAAAACTCCATGAGTGCTTCTAGAGTCAAGAATCTGAAGGGTATCCCCATACTTCAGTATCTCAATAGCACTGACCAATTTCTAATGCTAAGTGACTATACCTGAGTGCTAAACAAAGGAATATAGATAAGAAGGTGAGGGAAAGTGTTTTTAAAAACTGTAAACAGACGTCTTCTTGAGAATAAAGTTTAGGGGTTGTTGTTGTTTTTCCCAGCCTTCCCATAATAATAGTAATAGTAGTAGTAATTGTATTGGCAAGTATGTATAAGTGCCTTTTTTCCCTCACTTGTTATGTGTCAGGTCTTTCCTAAGTTGTTTGCCAAAACTATTTTTTTGGATCCTCATGACAATCTTTTGAGACAAATCATTTGCCTCTTGAACATGAAGCTGCAGGAAAGTGAGGTGTAGCATCTTGCCCCAAGTTGCATGGCACGTTAAGTAGTAAAGCCAGAATTTTAATATCGGCAGTCTGACTGCCTATATTACAGCAGGGCATGCCCAAGAGAGACTCTTTATGAATGCACTGTGATTTACATCTATATTCATTCATTTTATCCTCACAATGATCTCATGGTACTGTTTACAGATGGGGAAACAGAGGGTTAAAAGGATTAGATAATACTGCTTAAGTCCCACAGCTGTGAACGAAGAGCGCCCAGGCAGTCTGATTCCTACCCTCCAAATTAATACAGAGCTGTGCTCCCGGGGAGCGTCCTCATGCTGGGGAAGAGCATAGACTAATGCGACATTATCTTATTCCGATAACATTTCCATTCAGTCTCCTAATTCAGCCAGCGCTACTGGAATATCGAGTTAAAACAACTTCCCAAGGGGGAACAGGTGGGTTTGGAAAAGTACATTTGTTTTGTCTGATGACTCATCTTTGTCTTGTGTCTGGTAAAAATGAAGTTGTTTTGTCTCATTGTGGCCCTGGTTATATCCAGAGATATCTTGAGTTTGTCATCTTTGTCTGGCTATAAAAATAAAACCAGATGGCGTGCTACAGGTATGAGCACAAAAGTGAGTGTAAGGTCTGAGAGGTCAAGTGAGTGATGGGAAGTTTCTTAGCAATACCATTGCAATGCCTTCTCGTCTCTTTTCTCTCTCTCTCTCTCTCTCTCTCTCTCTCTCTCTCTTCCACCCCCCTCTCTCTCACACACACACACTCCTAAAATACTCTGGAGATAGCTGTTTATGAGTGACTATAACCAAGCATTTTCAGGTACCCTCCAGCAAGGTTGTTTGTCTTCTTTTCTTTCCTTGTTAATGGTATCTTCAAGCTGCCCTCTTGACAGTTGTAAATTCCTCATAAAAGCTCCTGCCCTAACTGTAGTGCTCTGTCCCTGCCTGTGCTTAACCAACCCTTCACTTATTCAACAAATATGTCTGGAATGGCTACTGTGAGCCAGGCACTGCTCTGGGCTCTTGAGCAATGTTAGTAAGCAAAACAGATCAATTTCCTACCATTCAGAAGCTTACATCCTAGCAGGAGAAGGCAGAAAATAAACACAATGCATTATAAACGAGTAGATTACTTAGGGTGTTAAATTATTATTGTTTTATTATTATTATTATTATATTTTTTAAAAGAAGACGAAGAAATGTTGAGCAAGAAAGAAGAATCAAGAAAGCTAAGGGGAAAATGGAAAGCTGTGGTTTGCAGTATTAAATGGCATGGTTAAAAGAGGTCTCACTGAGGAGAAATTAGAACAAAGACTTGAGGTTGAGAGATAGTGAGCCAAATGGATAAACTAGGAAAGAACATTTGAGGCAGAAGAAAAAGCAAGAATAAAGGTCCCAGGCCAGAAGGTGTCAGAAGGGTTTGAGGAGCAGCAAGGAGGCCAGAGAGTGGAACAGAAAGAGTGAGTGAGCGACTGAAGAGTAGCCGGAAATGAGTCGGCGAGATAGTAGCCGCCATAGCTTCTAGAGACCTTATAGGCCAAGACAAAGACTTTGGATGTTAATGTGAGTGCAGATGGAAAGTAAATTACACTTTCTCTTGAATTTAATTGATACAGATAGATTATCTCTCCTTTTTTAAGAAAATATGTAAAAACCTAAGAAATAACCTAATGGGAAGGACCAATGACCTATCCAACTCAATCTTCTACATCTAAAGTGTTTCCAGCTTGCTCAGTAGAAGAGCTCTGTGCTACATCCTAATCACTAACCTCCTCTAAAATCCATCAGACACCTATGTGGACATGCACACAATCCCATCTTAAGATATATGCTTTTAGTTTGCATAAACTCTTGTGAGAGATGATAGGTATAAGAGAGGAGGGTCCATCCCTAAGGCTTACCATTTGGGTCTTCCTTTTATGTAGCAGTCACAACCATCATGCCAGCCTTATGCCCCATAACCCAAAACTTATATAAAATTAAAAAGCAAACTAACACAGGTTTCCTCCCCCCCAAAAAAAATATAGTTTGAGGACTTAGGTGTCTTGGACATTAGGAACCTGGTTTAAAGTCAGAATGTTCTCTTTTCTGCCCCAAATAAATAATTCCATGAAGTGATTTTTTTTCTCTGGTTTTCATTTTCTACTAATTACTATTTAGCCATTACTGAACTGAAATGGGCTAGGTGGCATAAAATTATTAAACATTCAAGGGGAAATTTATATTTATATTTATATTTATATTTATATTTATATTTATATGAAGAACATTTTATTCACCTTGTAAGAGCACTGCATTTATTCAGGGAAAAAAAATGCTGATAAGCTATTGGGTGAAGGGTGAGACTCCAAGGGAATGCTTGAGTAACAAACGAAAGTTGATGAAATACCAGAGAATTAAGGGAGAAGGAATGAGAGGGTTGAGCAAAGCCATCCTTGGAGGGGAGAAAGAAGCCAGCGAGGCTGGGGATGAGGACAGAGAAGAAACACTGATGGGACAGCCACAACGAGACGAAGAAGAGCAAGCATGTCAGCTGCAGATTGGTTTACATGGATTTCCGCATCCTGTGTTCTGTGGCCTTTCTCTGACCTCACAAAGGGACAGCTAACATGTAGGTTTTTAGCTTTCCTAAATTATGTAAACTTTTAAAAAGCAGCCCTGAGACAATACAGCCATGAAATCCAGAGACCTACCATTCTCTTAGTAAATAGTGACAGTTGTTTCCCTTTGGGACTTTGAATGCTTTAAGGTGCCGTATGGTCATTATCCCCTCCCACTGGAGAAAGAAATGAGCGCTTATTATTAACCCTAGATTGCACGTGATGACATCACCAAGGCAACAAGAAAGCAAATGGCTTTAAAAGGAAAGGGGAAAACGTTAACTATATTTAGGACAAAGTGTCTCAACCTTGGCACTACTAACATTTTAGAAAGATAAAATCTTTGTCGCATGTAAGGGGGGAGGGAGGCCCTATCCTAGGCATTGTAGGATGCTTAGCAGCATTGCCACTGATACTGAGTACCATGAAGATGCCAGTAGCACCTTCCCAGTCATGCCCACCTAAATGTCTCCAGAATTTGTGAAATGCGCAGTCACCCAGTTGAGGCTGGCTGTCATGGGTTGGCCCCACTGTGCTATACATAGCTCTTGGCTCATGCTCACCCTCACAAGCTGCCTAAAAACAATAAGGAGGTTGATATCGCTGTGCTTTTAAAGCTACCACAGAAGTGGGCATTAAAGTCAGCAGACATGAAAAATAAATTTCAGAATTCTGCTTAGATACAATGCAACCTTAATGCTTTTGCAGTGACTATGTGGATATTTTGCATAAATCAATGAGACTACTTTATAAAATTAGTGTTTGTTGATGAGATCAAGACGTAAACCATATGAAAAAAAAAATGTTCTCAATTGCTGAAGAACTGGAAGGCTGAAGCTTTTATTTCCTTGGTCAAAAGGTGAGCCTATCCATTTCCCCTCTTCTTTTAGATAAAATAAAGACATCGTTTGAAAACACACCTACCCATTTAGCTCGAAAGTTAAGTCTTGTCTGGCTGTAATGTAAAAATAGCCATTCCTCTGTCTGCACATGAAAATAGCATTTCCCAACAAAAGCAATGTCTTAGAGCTGCAAAAGATGTTTACTTTCAAAAAAATAAAAAAAGCCTCTTCCTCTAGTGTTTATTTTAGAATCATGTGGGTGTTCTAGGAGAGGTAAGCAGGTATATAAGTCTCAGAGGCAAACTTACAAGAGCGTGCTCCTTGCAGTCGCGGAGAAAGTCTTGTGATATTCACAACTTCCCACATGTTAGGTTGAGAATATATGCTGGTAGGATGCATAACCTCCCCTTCTGAAAAGTTGTAGATATCTACACTAATAAAAGAGAAATATGGTAATTGGCGTACGACCACTACCCTTTTCATTGGCTAATCAGCGAGATATGCAAATTAACTGTCAGCCAAGATGGCGGCCGACAGCCAGGCAGCTTGAAACTAACATGAGGCTTGCTTGCCTCAGTGTTGGAGGACTCCAACGTTCCCCGCCTGCAGCTGCAGGCCTCTGAGGCAGCAGTTTGAAACATTTTAACAAATACCACCAGACTTCAGCCAGCAGATTTGCAACATTGTATGCAAAAGCCAGAAACCTACTTTCAGCCTCGGGAAGCCTAAGAGCTGGAGCCTAGCCTCAAAGCTAAAGCTGGCCCAGAATAAAAAGAAAAAAAAAGAAAAAAAGGAGGTTGGGAGCTTTAGTCGTCCGCCAGCCTGAAAATGGCCCTCAGCCCCTCACCCAGACTGGCCAGGCACCCCAGTGGGAACCCCCATCCTAAAAGGGGTGCGGGCAGCCTAAAAACAGCCCTCCAC
>NW_006288188.1:791426-796370 GCF_000327345.1 Myotis davidii
GGAGCCCCAACCCCCTGATGGGCCCTGCTCTGTGTGTGACAGGGGGCAGTGCCCCAACCCCCTGATTGGCCCTGCTCTGTGTGTGACAAGGGGTGGCACCGCAACCTGTCCATTGACCCTGCCTTGAGTATGACAGGGGGCGGTGCCCCAACCCCAAATCGGCCCTACCCTGAGCGTGACTGAGGATGGAATCGCAACCTCCCAATCCACGCTGCTCTGTGCATGACAGGGGGCGGCGCCCCAACTCCCCAATCAGCCCTGCTCTTAGCCTGACCAGGGGCTGCACCTAGGGATTGGGCCTGCCC
This sequence comes from Myotis davidii, assembly GCF_000327345.1. Taxonomy (NCBI): domain Eukaryota; kingdom Metazoa; phylum Chordata; class Mammalia; order Chiroptera; family Vespertilionidae; genus Myotis; species Myotis davidii. The sequence goes on from NW_006288188.1 coordinate 791,732, forward strand.
TCTGCCACCCGGGAGCAGGCCTAAGCCAGCAGGTTGTTATCTCCTGAGGGGTCCCAGACTGCGAGAGGGCACAGGCTGGGCTGAGGGACTCCCCTTCCCCCCAAGTGCACAAATTTCTGTGCACCGGGCCTCTAGTATTGAAATAATAATGAACATAACTGTCTAATCTCTGCAGAACACTTTATATTCATCCATCCATCCATCCATGCATTCTTTCCTTCAGCAAATACTTATTGAAGACCCACCACGTACTTTGCAGGCCACACCGTCTCTCACCTCTACTGTTGTAGGGCAAAATCAGCTACAGTCAAAACATTATCAAATGGATATGGTTGTGTTCCAATAAAACTTTATTTGCCCAAAGGGTCATAAATTGTCAAGTTCTGGAATAGGGTAAAAGGAATCAGAGGCTCAAGTATGTCATCAGTTTTAAATAAGATGATCAAAGTGAGTCTCATTGAGAAGGTAACATTCAATCAAACACTAGAAATAGGTGAGCAACTTAACTTGCGGTTATACAGAGGAAGAGACTTCCAGGCAGAGGGAGCAGCCGTGCTCCAGTCCTGTGGGAGCAATGAGTCTGGTGTGCCTTGAGGCTTGGGAAGTGGCTCAGTCCAGCTAAGAGAGAATGTGGGTAATCCTACTTGTAACCGCTTCAATTGGTATCTCCAATTCAGTTTTTCTTTCTTCCTTTCCCCGCCTTCTGTTAAATGAAACATGTTTTACCACACCGAGTAAAGGCTCAGAAATAGACCTTTTCCTGATTAGGAAAGGTAAGCAATGTTGATATGTTTTGTTTTGTTCCCATTAAAGCCTTGGTTTACCTCTATATCAAGAGCAGGGGCCATAGATGAAGGGAAGAACAGCTAACGACCCAGGTTTCCTCTAGGAATCTTTAACCAACACGTTCTAATCCCCAGCAAAGTTGGCAGAATGGAGATTTATAATCAGAAAAGCAACTTTAAAATACTGCCTTTTTATTCACCTGGCTTTTTTGTTCCTGAAGTGAAGAGGCAGCTGGCCATACTGTTTTTACGGAACCAGAGGCTGGCTATTTCGAAATTGTCAACAAATCTGATCTCTAAGAAGAATTCTCTGCCTCTGGACCCTGACGTGCTGCAGAGGAAGAATAACAGCAGCCCGAAGAGCAAAGCCGACCTGCCTTCTCCAGTGCGTGGGTTCACCCGGAGTGGGCAGCCCACCTGTGTCCATCTGTTCCACAAAAGTAGAGTTATTATGAAAGGATAACTCAGACGAGAGATCGAGGGTAAAACAAAAGCCTGGGTGAGACTAGCAAGCAGAAACACATGTCCTAGTACAACCGCCAACACCTCACCGTCCTCTCAGCCTTGCCCCAAACCTGCCTCACCTTCCCCTGCACTCCAGCACCCACCCACCCCCACCCACCCTGGGATTCTTCTGCCAGGTGCCAGAATGCACAACACTGCTGACCCCTTCTGGTCAGGACTGCTAGTGCCCCACCCTGTCTCTCAGGTAACTCCTACTCATCCTTGGGTTCAAAGGGCACTTTTTCCAATTAAGTCCAGACCTGCTGTTTTGCACTCTCCTGGCACGAAGCTTCCTTTCTTCAATAGCACCTTTCAGTGTGTAGTTTACACATTCATCTGAGTGACTAATGAATATCGATCTGTCACTCCCACCGAAATGGAGGTTTCCTGAAGACAGTAATCCTCCCTTTGTGTGCCCCATCGTATCTCCGGCAGCACCTGACATGTGATGGCCACTCCATGAATATCAGTTGAATAACAAAAGCCTCCCAGCAGTCAAAGAAAAGAGATGAGCATAAGTTAAAATATTTACAAAGTCGCAAGTAAAAGCAAACAGCTTTTCCTTCATTCTGGGTTTTGAGCAAAATTGGCTTCTCAAAAGCATAACACTGTGAATTTGTAGATGACGTCCTTATATTGATATAATTCAAACAGCTGTTTTTACACCATCCCTCAACAGAGGCCTAGGACAAGATGCCGAATTGCCGTTCAATATAAACAATTCTAAATGGAGCAAAACAAGGTGATCAGAGAACTCAGTTGTCTCTGGATTCCGATGCAAAAGTAAAATAATGTTAGCAAAATTGAGGGAGAGGGACTGCATGTCCTCCAGGCCCTCCTGCATAAATATTTCTTCCAGTCGAGTTTATGGTATGCTTGGACAGCGGAGAGTTGAAGATTATATTCTCTGCGAACACATAAAGGGCAAACCCACCTTCATCCTTTGACAATCAGCTGGAAGAAGGATGATTATTCAATTGACTTGTTCAGAGTTGAACATGCGTTCAGCTGGAGAGAAAATGACTCCTGGGTTCCATTCATTTGTGAAAGAAAGACCTTGGTTCACACTGCCCTCCTGTGGCCACTTTACAGTTTCCCGGCTTGCACACACAAACAGGCAAATGAGCAGATTTTGTCTTTCAAGTTGGGTAACCTGAGAATCATTTATTCCTTAGTTCTCTAGAAGGTGAGACCAATTTTTTTTCTTTTTTCTTTTTTTTATCTTTTTTTTAGAAAACTGGCATGATATTTAACAGGGTGGGGCAATAGCATTCCCTTAAAACAAGGGTCAATAGGTGTTGTATTAAATTTGCAATTATCACTGTGTAAAAAGCTCAGCATTTGGCCTAAAGCTGGCGGAAGGTTTAATGCACACACATGAAAGGCCTGACCATCCCTTGCTCATTACCCTTCCTTAACTCGATTGGCCTTCTCTCAATCTGTGCCCTTCAGCTAGCACACCAGTAGATCTGAAACTTTTGGAGAGTGTGGGAAGGAATGATCTGGTGGGTGGAGCAATCAGCAGTCACAAAATGCTCATTTTACACATATTTATTGAGTTTAATTACCACTGAAGGAAAGCAAGGTCATATAAGAAATAATCTCAATTTTAAAATACTATCTAATAGGGGAGCGGTAACCTGTATAATACAACTCTATTACAGGATGAAAGTGATAAATACCCCCCAAAATGAATTAATATGTTATTTCCCTATGACACAGGACAAAGCCAGAGATAGGATGTGAAGGGCGACAGATGATGCTTTTTCTGAGTCAGTACATTCTAGTGCAGGACTAATATGCACATAGCACTTACTCTGTGTCAGGTGCTCTGAGCACTTCATAAAAAAATATGCTATTCACCTCAGACCCGTTAGAGTGTGTGTGTGCATTCTGCGCCATTGAGTCAGCTCAACTCGTGGTGACCCTATGAATGAGTACGGTCCACAATGTTCCCCCCTCAAAAGCCCTGCTCAGCTCCTATAGCATCCATTAGAATGGTTATCATTTTAAAAAATCCAAAAAATAGCAAATGTTGGCAAGGATAAGGAGAAATTGAAACCCTTATGCACTGTTGCAGAGAATATAAATGCTATAGCCTCTGTGGAAAACAATATAACTATTCCCCAAAACACTTAAAATAGAATTACCACGTGGCTCAGCAATACCCTTCCTGGGTATATACCCAAGAGAATTGAAAACAGGGTCTCAAAGAAGCATTTGTACATCATGTTCATAGAAATTACTTACAATAGTTAAAATGTAGAAGCAATACTATGTCTATTGACAGATGCTATCTGTCACTGTGAATAAGCTAAATGTGGTATATGCGTACAATGGGACGTTATTCAGCCTTAAAAAGGAAAGGAATTCTGGTGCATGCTACAACATGGATGACATTGTGCTAAGTAAAATAAGCCGGTCACAAAAAGATAAATACTGTATGGTTGCACTCATATGAGATGCTTAGAGTAGTCAAAATCATAGGGACAGAAATAGAAACCTTGTTGCCAGCTTTGAGGGGAGGGAGGAAATGGGGGTTATTGTCTAATGGGTACAGAGTTCCAGTTTTACAAGATGGAGAGTTATGGAGCTAGGTAGTGCTTGCTGATGGTTGCAGACTGTCATGAATGTATTTTTTGTTTGTATATTTAATGTATTTGTATATTTAATATCACTGAACTGTACACTTAAAAGGCATATGGTGGTACATTTCATCTTATATGTATTTTACTACAATAAAAAATCTTTTTTAAAATAAGCTATTGAAACCAAGATCTAATGCTAATACCTAACCTGATTTCAGTTTCAGCCTCTCCCAGGAACGTCATCTTAAGTGGTTAATCTGGAATATTCTCATCTGCATCAGTGAGTTAATCTGCCTAATAGATCCCATTGTCCCCCCAAATGAGGTGACCTCTCCAGAAACAATCCTTTTTTAAGTTTTTTACTTCCTTGTCTCACCTTTAAACACCTTTCCTTTTCTGTAGCTCCTTGAAGCTCCTTTCTACTTGCTCAATGGAATGCTGCCCAATTCATAAATTGGTCAATAAAGCCAATTACATTTTTACATTTAAAAATATGTACTAATTATATGCCTAACCCATGGAAACAGACAATAGTGAGGTGAAGGCCTGGGATGGAAGGGGTCAATGGGAGACATCTGTAATACTCTCAACAATAAAGATAAATTATATACACTAGAGACCCCGTGCATGAAATTCATGCACTGGGGGGTGTGGGTCCCCTAGCCCACACTGCACCCTCTCCAATCCAGACATCACTCTCACAATCCTGGACCACTGGCTCCTAATAGCTCACCTGCCTGCTTACCTGGTCACCCTTATAAC
>NW_006288188.1:796626-799355 GCF_000327345.1 Myotis davidii
GTGAAGGGAAGATAATGCACACAGGGGCACATGGCCTTGAATGCCTGGCTTGTGAGTTTAGAATTGACTTGGTAGGCAGTGAGAAGCTATTCAAGCATGTGCAAGAGATATTTGTCTTGCTATTTTTGCTGAATCTCAACTATTAACACACAACATGAGAAGTGCTAACAAGATGAAAAAATTGTAATCATTAAAATATTGCATTTCCTCAGAAAAGCAACTATAATGTTTTCAAAAAGTTATTCCAACTGGTTTCTTCATAAACTTTTTGGAGTAATGAATACTATTATAAGTATTTTATAGAGTTCAATAGGGAAACATTTATGACTAAGTTTCTCCACCCACAGTAATTGATTACACCACAGTAATCTGCACATTTTTATGTGTGAGTTGTGTTTCAGTCAATTGGTGAGGCTCATTAGTCAAGGGGACAAAATTGGTTCTTGGGAGGGGTGAAAAATCCTATTTTTTTTAAATATATATGTGCTACAGTTATAGATGTAGTACATAAATGGATATACACTATATCTGTGGTATTACAACTTCGTGGAGTGGGGGGAGGGTGGAGACAGGAAAAAATATTCAAAAAACCCCTTGGGAAAGTGATAATGAAAGAAATTTTTGAGAAATACTAGAGAGAACAGACATGGTACAAATTGTTCACATTGTCTCCATTTGAGTGGCCAGCCCATTAATGCCAGTGAAAACTCCAACCAGTCCTAGCCTGGTTCTCCTACCATTTGCTACAGCTAGAGCTTCAGCATAGTATCACCAGCTCTCACATGTACATCCAAATCACACGGAATCTCTATAACAGCTCCGGTCTCTTTCACAACTGAAGTATTTACAAAAATACAAATGCTGCTGCTCAAAGCCTAGAAGAAAGCACAGCCACTGGAACAAATCTCCGGAGTAGGATTGCTTCATCACACAAACAGTCCTTCTTAGTCTAAAACATCTTGCTCTGGGAACTTAACACGGGAGCCAGAAAAACATCAGACAGATTAGGAGTCGGGCAGCTTTTGGCTAGCAACTGCAGTGACCTCACCCGGGAGAAGGCCTGAATATAAACTCCAGTCTTGGTAAACGAGACACATCCTGCAGGTCAAATGCACAGAAATATGAAGTGATCCAGCTGCCGCTCCCTTGGACAAGAGATCGGCACACCAGGCAATTGGATGGATCGGGCTCAAAGTCTCTCCCAAGGTAAGGTCGGAACAAGAGAGCGGCTACACAGTTCACATTGCTAGTGTGTAGTCCACCCCCGTTTTCCCAAACTCAGTGAGGGTTCTGTCTGAAAAAAGGCAGGGACATAGAACTCCAGGGATTGATGTGAGCAGCTGCTGTGTTTACAGAGCTTGACTAAAAGGATGTGTTTCATCCCTCTGCATGAAAGTCATCATCCCTCACAGAGTATATGTGAAAAGAGGAGGCGTTCTAATGTCTATTACAGAAGGCTCCATGACAATCTCCAGCAACATTCGGCTTCCATATTGATGGCCTTCATCATCATCATCATTATTTATTAAACCCTAGTCCAGTCACAGTTGGACAAAGCACCTCTTTTCCTCAAAATGACCCTATGAAGTAGGTATTACTATCATCCTCATTTGACAGATAAGACATGGAGACACAGAGAGGTTAGGTAATTTGCCTAAGGTCACACAGCTAGAAAGTCTCAGTGCTGGAAATTGCTCTCTGAATCATCAATTCTCTACCATACTTCTTCCAGAGAAAAGAAGGATTTTGAACATGGGCTTTATCTTCCAAGGGTTTGATTGGTGTAATTTAGATTGCCAGGTAGTAGAATTTATTTCTGGTAGTATTCAATGGCATCAGTGATCAGCACGATCCTATTAGGCCTGTTGAATATACTTTGTTAGTCTGGCACCTGATAGGGAGGTAAGCACAAAAGATTGGAGGTACAAGAAAATAGCAGACATTGAACTTCAACTCCTATTGTCCTTCAATTTAGAATTTATCAATTAATTTATGAATTAAAGCGATATATACATATATATTTTATCTGGGACAACTAGGTTCAAACTGACTCCACAGACGAAAGGTAAGAATTACTACAAATAGCAGTTAGTTTTGGGGGGTTTGTTGTTGTTGTTTTTGGTGTGGTGTGTTGTTGTGTGTTTTTTGTTTGTTTTCTTCAGTTTTGAGTTTTGCTTATGTCAATATTGAAGAACAAATATCACAGATCATTTGTCACCGTCTCACAAAATGTCTTTACTTAATTGCACTTTAGCCCTTTTCCATTACCTATCCACCAAGGGATGCTATAGGAAACATCTAAAAGAAACACGATATTGCAAGCATGCTGTAAGGGTACCATTTGCTTTTTTACCTAGTGTCTTGCATGTACTTTCTGAAATTTTTTACATTATGAATTCTTCCACTAATCATATTTACCTCATTCCTTTGATCAACTAGAAATTTAGAGTCAAATCTGCAACTTAACCTTGTAGTGGGTTGAAATGTGTCCCTCAGAAAGGTATGTTCAAGCTTCAAAACCCTGGTACCTGTGAATGGAACCTTATTTGGAAATAGGGTCTTTGCAGATGTAATTAAGATAAAGTCATACTGGACGAGGATGAGCCATAGATCCAATTACTGGTGTCCTTCGAGGAAAATAGGACAGAGAGATTCAGAGGTGACACATGCGGGAAGAAAGCCATGTGAAGACAGAGGTAGAGATTAGAATGATACAGCTACAAACCAAG
>NW_006288188.1:799376-812191 GCF_000327345.1 Myotis davidii
GGAATGCCGGAGATTGTTGGAAGCCACCAGAAGCCAGGAAGAGGTAAGGAAGGATTATTCCCTAAAGCATTCTTAAGGAGCCTGTGCCTGCTGAATTTCAGATTCCTAGCCCCTAGCACTTTGAAAAAAAAATAAATTCCTATTGTTTTAAGCCATTCAACTTTTGGTTATTTGTTCTGGCAACTGTTAGGAACTAATAGAAGTTTTTGTACTGATAAATGGCACTGCTATACCAAATTCCCAAAAATGTGGAAGTGACTTTGGAATTAGATAATGGGTAGTGGTTGGAAGAATTTTGAGGCATATGATAGAAAAAGTCTAGATTTCCTTAAAGAGGTTGTTGATAGAAATGTGAACATTAAAGGAGATTCTGGTGAGGGCTTAGAAAGTGTTATAGACCAATGTTCGCGAGAGTAAGACCACCAACTCCAATTAGGTCTTAAGCAGCAAGTGAGGATTGATTGAAAGCTGGCCAGCGGCTGCCGTAGGCGAGTTCTCCTACAACAGCCCCGACCCTGGTTCCAGGCCAGCCTTTTATTCCCAAAAAACATACAACGGTTGGCTAAACACACACAAAGTTACCTGGGATACATTAATCAACACTGCCCTGTTACCAAGGTATTCATTAATCAACTTGCCCAGTTGCTCTAGCTACTAATATCAACTTGCCCCGTTGCCCCAACTACTAATATAAACTTGCCCCGTACTCTAGGCTACCCTCGACTACAGTTGGTTCCATTTCCCCAGTACAAGAGGGGCTTAACTGTAACAAAAGAATTGAGAACCACAGAGAAATCTTCTATCTTAGAGAATGCATATATTATCATGAACAAAATGTTGGTAGATATACAAATGTTAAAGGTAATACTGGTGAGGTCTCAGAGGGAATGATGAACGTGTTACTGGACACTAGAGAAAAGGCAACCCTTGTTATAAGTCAGCAGGGACTTTGCTTAATTATCTTCTACTGTTGGGTGGAAAGCAAAACCTGTAAGTGATGAACCTGAACATTGAGCTAAGGAGATTGCCAACATATGGGAGGCAGAGCCTGTTTTTCCTTGCTGTTTATAGTAAAACGTGAGAGGGAAGAGATAAGTGGAGGAAGAAGCTACTTAGCAAAAATGAACCAGAACTTAATGCTTTTGAAAATTCTCAGCCTTCAGATAGCGAAAGAACATCAAGGGTATAGCTGGACAACTTTCTGCTACCAAGGCTTGTGAATGTGACCCATGGATCTGGGCAACCTTCTCAGCAGAAGCCAGAAATACAGATGGACTTATCTAGAAAGAACCCTCTTTTCTGATGGTTTGGACCCGTATAGAGTGCACAGGAGACCAACAATTTCTTGAGAATGTTATACCAGCAGGAAGAGGGACAGAATGAAATAAAGGCTGTCAGACTTCCAAAATTTATTATGGCTACAAACGTGTGTTATTCTTCAAGGAAAAGGAAGAATGATTCAGTTATGGACTGAATTGTGTTCCCCCAAAATTCATATCTTAAAGTCCTAATCCCCAGTATCTCAGAAATTGACCATATTTGGAGATAGGACCTTTAAATTAGGTCGACAAATAGGACTGATGTCCTTAGAAGAGCTTAGGCTACAGGCACACACAGAATAAAGACCATGTGAAAAATTCTGTTATCTAAGTTACCAGCGAGTGGTATTTTGTTATAGTAGCCCTAGCAAACTAGCCCATGGTGTAAGCAAGGCGGAGGGTCCTTCCTATAGGTGTTATGAACTCAATTGTGTGTCCCCCACCACCATCCCAAAATCCTATATGTTGAAACCTTAACCCCCCAATGTTGCTGAATTTGGAGATAGAGTCTTTAAAGAGTTAATTAAGATTACATTAGGTCGTAAGTTGGAGCTCTAACCTAATAGGACTTGTGTTCTTATAATAAGAGGAAGAGACACCAGGGATGCATGAGCACAGAGAAAAGGCCGTGTGAGAAGACAGCCACCTGCAAGCAGAGGAAAGAAGTCTGGGGAGAAACCAACCCAGTTAGCATCTTGATCTTGGACTTCTAGCCTCTAGAACTGTGAGAAAATCATTTATGTTATGTGAGCCGCCCACTGTGCAGTATTTTGTTATGGTATCCCCAGAAAACTAGTACATAGTGTAAGCAAGGAGGGTCCTACATGCCGGCTCCAGGCCAAGGTAATTATCAACACTATTTTCATTGGAACTTTCCTTCATCTATACTCACTACCTCCTGGGAATTTCCACTACTCCCAGGGAGCCATGCCTCCTCTGACAAGGAGTAAATGCCTTGTCTCTTACACCCTTAATAGGCAGGAATAATGATATTCCCTCATGTCACCCAGAAACTTGTGCTACGGATAACAAAAAGCCTCATTCAGTGCTTGAGGATTGACTCTTGGGTTCTCTAGTCCTTCACTTGAATCAGAAGATCTTAACTTCATGGAAGCCCTGAGTGCAGGAGTTCATAGCCAGGCTTTGGGAGCTTGGCCACAGCTTTCAACAAGCTCTCAAAGGGACTCATAGCACTAGGAGGTTAAAAAATATGTAAGCTTTCTTGTTGACTTTATTAAACCCTTCTCCTCAATACTGATGTTATATAGGTCAGTTCACACGCAGTAACGTGACAAGTTCTTTATTAGTCAATGTTCTCCCATCACATTTAGACACTGGATAAGCTTCTAAATCTGAGCTACAACTTTATTTGTTAAATAGGTATTGTTGTAGGTTTACTGTCCTCAGCTTCATGAGCTGTATTTTATAAAGGACAGCTGCAAGAAACAATGAGAGTTTGGATATTTGCCCATGAACATTCCCAAAATAAAACCATACTTAAAAGACATTGTGGATTCAAGGTCCTTTTATTGTTTCAAAATTGTTGTGCCCTTGCCAAGTGGCTCAGTTGGTTGGAGCATCGTCCCATACAACAAAAGGTTGTGGGTTTGATTATGATCACTGCTTCTCTCACATCTGTGTTTCTCTCTCTCTCTCTTCTTTCTCCTTCTCTCTCTATAAATGATGGAAAACATATCCTGGGGTTAGGATTTAAAAAATTTTTATATTTTCTATTTATAAGCAATACAGTGAAAAAAAGAAATACAGTGTTGTAAGTTAATAAGACCTAGAGAAAACATTCAGTATAACAGAGTTGAAATTCTCAAGCTTTGCCATCTACAAATGAACCCCCTAGGGACATATTTACATTTACTAGTAAGAGATAAATGCAGTTTTCTCTAACCAAATTATTTTTTATGTTAACATAAATTTCTATAAGAAATTTCATTTCAATCACTTCATAGAAGCATAAAATACCAATTTTTGTATTAGAAAAAATATGTTTGTCAGTCAAATCTTTTTTTCCATTGCCCTCCTGCTAAAACTTTCTCTATATTCTCATTGACCTAAAATAAATTACCTAAAATAAATCTCGTAGAATTATCTCAAATAAGTGGGGAATGGTATTAGAATAAGGAGTTGACATTGTAGGTCCAAGAAAAATTTCCCTTAGCTAAACTGGGCAAAATCTTGAAAAATACTTGTCCTGCATACCCTGCAATAGTCTCGCCACACCAGTGGCCCTCAGGAGTGTTGGGGAAATGGTGTCTGTGTCTCCCGCACTTCTCAGACCCAGATGTGCACGGAGGCAGAGAAACTAAGTCAAATACAGCCTACCCCTTTGATCTGTTCTCCAAGGAGACTGTACACACCCCAGACCTTGGCTGAGGAAAAACATCCCATTGTCTGAGGCAAAAGGACGTCACGTCATTTCATCCTGTGCCTGGAAAGGCAGCTTGAAACAAGTCATCCTGATTCTAGAGGCGTGAGGCTCTTCCCAGCTGCGCCATGACTTGTTTTCAGTTCCTGGGCAAATTGCCCAGTTTCCTCTGCTCCCAAATTTCCCCAACTGCAAAAGAGAGATAATTCTTGTTACCTTTCTCTTGTGGTGTTCTGAAAACTAAACAGGGCAAAGGTTTCTAAAGCGCTTGGAGGCAATTGTTGAAGGCAGATTTACCTAGAACTAGAGGTGCGTTTTTAGCTATTTTTGTTGTTGGTTTGCTTTTGGCCTGAATTGGGCATAAATGTAGAAAATCTAAATGAAATTACATTACAACCATTCGCCCCACGTTGATGAAGCACTTACAGTATGCAAAGCACTGTGCTAGGCACATGGAGAATAGAGAGGGGGCACATTTCTACCCTCAACTAGCTCATAGCTCACTCAGGAGGTATTACAGCCTGGAGGTTGAATAACACAACACAGCCCCATGCTATAGATATGGCTGCTGAAGCTTAGGAAGGTTATATACCTTTTCTGAGGTCATACAATTAGAAGTGTATGACCCAGGATGCAAACCCAGGATGCGTGGCCTCAAAGCATGCATACTTTACCACTATACACACTTCCCTCAAGTGGGAACATACTAATACTCACCTCATATAGATTGTGAGGACCAACTAAAATAATGCATTAAAAAAATGTTAGCAGCCCCAGCCAAGTCCCAGGTTTGATTCTGGTCAAGGACATATGCCCGGCTTTAGGGCTCAATCCCCAGTAGGGGGCATGCAAGAGGCAGTCAATCAATGATTTTCTCTCATCATTGATGTTTCTAATTCTCTCTCCCTCTCCCTTCCTCTCTGAACTCAATAAAAATATTTTTTTAAAAAAATGTTAGCACAGCCCTAGTCGGTTTGGCTCAGTGGATAGAGTGTTGGCCCACAGACCAAAGGGTCCCGGGTTCAATTTCATTCAAGGGCACATACCTCAGTTGCAGGCTCCATCCCTGGCCCTGGTTGGGTATGTGCCTGAGACAACCAATCAATGTGTCTCTCTCACACCAATGTTTCTCTCTGTCTCTCCTCTTTCATTCCATTCTTACTAAAAATCAATGGGAAATATCCTCCGGTGAAGATTAACAATAACAAAAATGTTAGCACAATGTCTGGAGCATTATAAATGTGCAATAAATGTAGAAGTAGCAGTAGAGGAGATCAGACTCATATATAAAAAACAAGAATGTCAAATCAAAACTAAATGCATGCCTACTTATGGGGAAAATCCTTCTTATAAACCAATCATTATACAAGGGGTTTCAGTAAGGAGTTGTGTTGGGGGAAGAATAGTTAATGACCTGCAACATTTGTGAATCAGCATACAAGGGATCTGTAATATGAAGGAGTAGTGCTCTGTACCTACATAAATTCTGAAGGTCATTTACAGAAAGGTTAAAGTATCTCAAGTACCCTGCTATTATTAAAATTCAGACTGTTTCCCTGAGAATAATTTCCAATTAAGCAATGTGGAAATGCATCTGCTACAATTCTTCTCTCCTTTCTTAACCCCCACCCCTAATTTCCTTTAGGAAGAAAGAACAGCATGGAGTTTCTTTTCAAAGTCTTAAAATAAAAATCCCCTAAAAAGGGATCCTGCTTATAAAACCTTTTAGAGTTGTTTGGAGGAAGAAAACTGCATAAAGAGCCAAGCGCTTATATTCTGGCCAAGTTATGCACTTCTGAGAACAAGAGCTTGAGGGGAAGACTGTTAACTCTCTCCCTGTTGGTCTGCACCGCTCATAAAGCGCATCGCTCCCTCGCGAGAGGCCGGCCTGCCAGAGAGCTGCAGGAATCTGCAACAAAAGCGATGACAGTCTGAACTACACCCGGTGCCACCTCCTAACCGGTCCGTCACCTCAGACCCTGACTAGTTGACAGAACAGCAGAATTTCAACTCCAATAGGCTCAAATGTGTTTCTGTGCAAAGAAGCAAAGCTAAGGAGGGAAGAGATTTAAAGAGTATTGGGAATTTGTCAAACTTTCATTCACTGGCTGTGTGCAAAGAGGGGATTCAACTTCCATTTTCTGCTAAGGCTCTGGGTCCAGCCGCCTACCTGAAGGTAAATTTTAACAAGTTTACTCAATCATCTAATTGCATGTGCTTAATTGATTTGCATGATCTGTTAAAAACATCTAAGGTTTTTGCCTAATACAAAACCATTCATTTATTTTTTTTAAACTTTTGTATAATTTATAGAAAAGCTACTTAATAGGGAATTTTAACTCTTGTATTCGTGTTTCCTTTTCTTCTCTAAGATTAAATAGCAAGTACTAATAAATGATGGTTTTAGTATAGAGCAAGAATACAAATGTAGAATTATTGTCAGCTAGAATTTCATTCAGATCTTGGTTAAGTCTGAACCCTGAGCTGTGTTTTGTAGAAATACTTTACTAATTATACTAAATAAATCATAATGAAAGTCTTTTCAAAAACTTTCAAATCAAAGCAATTTGTGCATTTTCCATATCTAAGTCATGTGAAGTTATTCATCACCACCATTGCCCCAGTCTGTACTTAACAGCAATGTAGAAATGGAACATTTTGCTTTTCCAAAAGGTAGACAAATCCCTAATACTGTATTCATCCTTGATTATTTTTTAGTTATTGTGACTATTTTTCCTTTCCTGATTCACTCTTACAGTTTTATGACAAATTGTCTCTTGTTTCCTTCTCTCATTTTTAAGATGTTCACACGCATAACATAAAATTTCTCTAATTCCCATTGATGTCTTATTTAAGAGGGGGGAAAAAGGGAGGGGACTCAAAGAGCTAAAGGGGTTATGACAGCTCTTATATTGTAAGGCACTATCATTTCTTGCTCTATCTTCTAAAATAAAAATTAAAATGCAAGTCATGCTCATTCATTCCTCCCGGTATTAGAGGTCACCCTGCAGGAGGAAACCATGCTCTCAGCTGCCGATCGATACTGTTGATACTATAACCAAGAGGTACTGCAGAAAGAGTATCTCTCTCGTACAGCCTTTAATCTGCAAAGAGGTTAAATATGTCACCTTGGCCTTGTAGCCGAGCTCTCCTCTGGCCCAGGGCCGAAGTACACTGAATAGAGATGTTCCCTTGGTCCAACGCAGCAGAAATCTTTTTTTTTTAATTGCACCTTTTTCATGGATACCAGCTTTTTCAGTTCACCGCTAAACCTTGATGGTTATGAACATTGTTAACGAGGACTATTAAAAAAAAGGGGGGACGCCCATCTTGGGAAGATTTAAGTACATATTTCTCTTCATTCGACAAGATCTAGCAAAGCCAAGCCATGGGTTTCATCTACTTATCATCCAATCAGCTAATGCTGCTTTCCACATTTTGGAAAAGAATATGTACATGTTATTAATAAATCTGCCTTTTTTCTTTCAGGAACTTTCTGTACCGCCATTTAGCAATTAGAGTGTTGGATTTCCTTTCCAGGTCCTTTGGGATATAATCCCCAATAGTTTCTCGTGAGCAGTTTCAGTTATCAACTAAGTAAAAATAATAAATAGAAATGACAAAAATAAAATAAATAGTGATGTATCTGGATGACTCCAAAAAACTATTCATTTTCTTGTCCTCTTGCCTGGGTGTTATTTTTATTTAGTTGATTTGTAAGACTATGCCAACACTGCTATTTTAGTGAAGGTTAGCACAATGTTCTGAACATGTTGGTAATCTTTTTTCACCAAGAACATAAAAAACTGTTGTTAAAAGACTTCAGGTGCCCTTTAACCTCACATATCATTCTGCATCAACCCTTAGCGAAGGAGAAGGGGACCCCATAGATCCAGGAGAATTTCCCCAGTAGACCTAGCTGCCCAAGAGATGCCCAGCTAGGCCAGAGTCTCATTCATGCAGGGCCCACAAGGCATCTTCCCCCAAAAGCTGAGTCTGCAATGCTGGTCCACCTGGGCTAGCCTGGTCTTTGTCCTGGTCATCGAAAGGTAGACAGCCCTAGGTGGTTTGGCTCAGTAGATAGAGCATCGGCCTGCAGATGGAAGGGTCCCGGGTTTGATTCCAGTCAAGGGCACAGGCCCGGGTTACGGGATTGATCCCCAGTAGGAGGCATGCAGGAGGCAGCCAATCAATGATTCCCTCTCATCATTGATGTTATTGATGTTTCTATCTCTCTTTCTCTCTCCTTTCCTCTCTGAAATCAATATATATATTGATTGAATATATATATTGGTAGAATTCTGGAGAACAGAGCGACTGTGGGTAGGAGGTATAATAAAGTGAATAAGACTCTGGGAGCATCCCGACCTGGTTCACATCTGGGCTTTACCAGGCTCTGGACAAAGGACTCTTTGCGCCTCAGTTCCCTCATTTGTGGAAGTGGAGATCATAACATTAGAAACACGTTGTAATAATTTAGTGAAGAAAACAGCTACTCCTGGTACATATGAAGTGATCCATTGATCATAGCTAATATTAAAGCACTAGCCTACCTACATGTCCTGATTGGAACCCTGTGGAAAGGGAATTAGCACCAGGTTTTCCCTCGCGGTTTCTTCCTTAGACGTACAAGCTTTGCTGTGTAATAAAATGTCAGTGCCAAGCCTCTGCCTCAGAGTCAGCACAGGGCATGGATAGAGCATGGGTTCCGAGTCTAACACTCTTGGATTTGAATCCTGGCTCTGCCCCTTACAGGTTGTGATGGGAGCTTGGCAGTCACATCACACCTCCAACACTCAGCTTGCCCATTTACGAAGCAAATAGTGATAATACAACCCACCACTTGGGTTTTTGTAGGAATTAAATGAATTTTTTTAATGCTAAATATAGCTCCTGACAGAGTACTGAACACACAGTGTTTGGTTATGCACTTGGAATGATTTTTCTGGTAGTAAAACTGGGGACCAACAAAGAAATGTTCTTTAAATGAATCATCTTTTTTTTTTTACCCAAAGAAATGAAAAAAAAAAAATCTGACACTACTGTATTCCCCTGGGGGCCTCAACATGAAGCATGTATAACTGTGAGTCTTTATGCTTCATCAATTAGCTGATTCTTAATGGCCAAGTCAAATGAAACCAAAGAGAGTTTTCTGTTTCGGATTGCCATTAGGGAGAGTGAGAAGAAATGGTGCTTTGCAGTTAATTCTCTTTTATTGGCCTGCTTGGACAGGGGAGACGGCCCCCAGCATTTCTCCTTTCTTATCTTTTCTAAAGGCAATAATAGGGGTTTTGACTTGCTCTAGGGCGGTAGTTTTCCTCTCTAACTGAAATTCAAACCAGAGGGTTTGGTTTTTGTTTTTGTAAACCTCTCCCCCTATGTTCCTATCATTGAAATGTCAGCTGCTTTTTCTGGCTACATGTAGCAGGAGCAGCCTGTCGTCATAGCAATGAAAGGGTATGGAGAGACTCGAGTTTCGTGACCACTCTGTGAAATAACTCTTAGCCTGCTTTCAAATCCTTCTTTAGAAATGTAGTCTCTAGTCCTGGCTTGTTTCCTTCCTATTATGCAACCATGTTATGTATACCAATTGCAGCAGTTAAATGTTTCCTTTAAAGATCCAATGAAGAGAATAGATGTTAAGAAAATGAACAAGGAAACTACTAAAACAGCGACCAGTTTACTGTGGGGTGCAAGGGAAAGACAACTGGGAAGGCAATGAAAGAGAAAGAAAAATGACCTCACTTCATAGCACATACTTCACACCCAGAATAAATCCATTTTCCCAGTTCCCACTGCCCCCTCCCGACTTCACGATGTGTGATAGGTGGTTATCTAGGGGGATTCTGGGGCAGGCAGCCTGGACTCGAATCCTGGCCCTCATACTTTCTAGTTGTTGCCTCTGTTTCCTAATATGTAAAATAGCGATGATAACAATAGTCATAAAGTTATCTTGGGAATTGAATGAGATAGTGTATGTAAGGCTCTTATAACAGTATCTGAACAGTGGTAATGGTTGGCTGTTAAGCTTGACAAGCTTCACTTCCCCCTAATTGTTAAATGGAGATAACAGGAAATTCTTAAGATTGTAGGATTAACTGGAATAATAGTGACTTTAACTGCTCAGAGTGTAGTCGTTCTCCTAATATTTTTCATTGTGAGGTCTAACTCTAATAGGAATGGCTTTTTCCAAGTTGGACTCTCCCAGTTGTAAACGAAGGCCTCATAAGCATTATTGTATAAATGTGAACCACTGAATTCCCAAAGAGGAAAAAAGAAATGGGTGGGTTTTTTTTCACATTTATAAAGAGTAAAAAAGATGCTTCTCATCCTGATTAACATTCTCGTATTTCATGAAATAATTTTGCTAAAGCTTTCGATATGCAGCTCTAACATCAGCGCCTTGCTCACTGGATCCACTCTGTACTTATTTCACGCAAGTATGTCATCAGTCCTCTGGCTGTTGTTTGTAGTGCACATCTTGGAAAGCTGCTGACGCTGCACATTGGATCCCCACGCAGGCATTCTCTTCTCTGGCAGGGATCTCTCCATGTAATTGCTTACTCGGTTGCTTTTACCAGGGCTCTTTAAAAAGGGCTTATTTGAATCCACGGTAGTCTGTAAAGTGTGGCTTTCTAAAATTGTTCAGTTCCAACATTTGCAATGAAGTCATACCTCAGGAATAATTACTAATCTGCTTTCAATATCTTTATCTCCTTTTTTATTGTCATGGTGACCATCTTAAGAACATAAATAAGCATTATTAGAGATCATCTTAGGCTGTTTTCTTGAAATGGTACTTTGTTGTTCAAAATGAAGTACTTGAGAAAATGGCCTTTAATGTGAGAGACCTCAGAATGACTGGAATATAAAAACAAGTCCCTCTTTTTTATAGCGTGATTTTAGGGGGTGAAAATTTTCAAATTATATCTAATGTGCATTTTATATAATTATACACTGAAGTAAGTGCTAAGAAGGCAAAGC
Organism: Myotis davidii; assembly: GCF_000327345.1. NCBI lineage: Eukaryota > Metazoa > Chordata > Mammalia > Chiroptera > Vespertilionidae > Myotis > Myotis davidii. The sequence continues at coordinate 810,060 of NW_006288188.1, forward strand.
ACTTTTGTTCTAAGTATGTGAAGAGCCTGACCTCTGCTCAAGGTCAGTGATGGCTTTCCTTGGCCCAAAGGTTAAACAAGGTTAACTCTGTGGTGTGGGGGTGGGTATATGTTGGGTGGTGGTAGTTGGAGTGAGTGGATGCTGACAAGAGGATTCTGAGAGGGTAAACACTTAGCACAAAGACCCTGCAGCAGGAGGGGTCATGGCCTACTCCAGGAAAAAACAGAAGGTCAGCTCCTCTGCACAAAGGGCAGAGCAGTGAGAAATGCAGACCCCAAGCAACTCCCCATAATGTCCTCTTACCTAAGCACTGTAGGTATTTATCCTCTCCTTGATTTAATGTGTATCTTTACCATTTTTGTTGAATTCTGGTTAGAGTTAAAGTTCCTATAGGCATGACCCATGTTTAACACTAGCTCAGACCCCCATGGTGAAAGGTTCAGTTAGGAAGAATGAAGGTCAGAACTCCAAGAAAGTCTGTACTTTGAGACTGAGTGTATTATATACACACACAGGGCTGGACATCTTGATGTCAGATAGTGGTGACTCAACCGAGAACTCGAAATAGAAGATCATCTTTTTTAATCCTTCAGATGACTTTAACCCCAAGCTGTAAAGCTCTCCCAAGAGACTCATTAATATTCTAAAAGCCCTAAAGCATCAGTGTTAACTCCAGATCAGGTAATAACAGGTATAAGTTAGCCAAAATAAGACTAAAGGATTTTCTCTCTGATACCGAAGGCTTTGGCTATCATATAAAGATAGGGTGAAGGAGAATGGTCTGTTTGAGGATGACTATGAGGCACTTACAATAATCATTTTGTTTACTACATTTCCCTGAAAGAAAATTTTTTCATAGTTAGAGTAATTACTAAAAATAGCAGCCTACAGGCTTCCTCTGATATAAACGAATTCAACAGAAGGTACCTGTCCTTATTTGGAAGTGTGAATGCACATACTCCAGGAAGTGATATGCCAATAGTGGGAAGAAAAATAAAATAATGGGGGAAACCTCTCCTTCGTCTAGGGTATGTGGTATGTCTTTCACCTTGAGACCAGATAGGATGAACAATTAAGTACTACCCATCTGCCTTGAAAACCAAACATGCTGAAGCAAGTTTCCTTGGTCCAGAAGGAAAGGAGGATGACTTGCAAGTTTGGCTGAGGTTGCCAACCAAGGAGCCAATGACTGGAGATGAACTCAGGCAAAATGAGGAAAATTCAATTAGAAGGACTTGGAGCGATAACCCCCAGCACTGAAATGTCCTAGGAGTCACTGATATGGCTAATACAGAGAGGGAAAACAATAGTTCCCAAGCCTGTTCCTCCCTTTGGAGGAATGGGTGGCCACTCAAGTTCAGTGGTCAGACAGCTTTTTAAACGCTTGAGAGAAAAAGAAAGAGGAGGAAAGTAAAGAGAGAGAAGAGGTATAGTGAGACACGAAGTGCTCAGTGGAGACAGATGGTTAGGGTAAGTAGATTTAAGTGGCAAGGCAACATGCAGAACTTCAAAAATAACATTTACCATATTAAATGTAAATTTAAATTAATGGTCTAAATTAATTATATTAATGTTCTTTAAAAACTATAGAAACTGACTAGAAATCAAATACAAAAATCTACTCTGATCTTATCTTATTCTAACTTAAACTTCTAGAAATTATTATAGAAACTAAAATGGAACCAATTTACACTAATAAAAGACAAACATGCAAATTGACTGTACCTTCACTATGCCTTAAGCCACGCCTACCAGCCAATCAGAGCAACTATATGCAAATTAACCCAACCAAGATGGCGGCCGGCAACCATGGAGCTGGAGCAAACAGGAGGCTTCGTTGCCCCAATGATGGAGGAAGCCAAGCTTCCCCCCTGCCTGCCCTGACCAGCTCTGAGCTCCTCTCCAGGCTACAAAGTTTCAATTATAGAAGGTAAATAAACCCCAGAATAAAAAGAAAAAAGAAATAAAGGAGAAGCTGGGAGCTTCCGTCACCGGGGGACTTGGCCAGCCTGAAAATAGCCCACAGCCCCTCACCCAGACTGGCCAAACCTCCATGTGGGGACCCCCACCCTGAAGGGGGTATGACCAGCTGCAAACAGCCATCATCCCCTCATCCAGGCTGGCCAGGCACC
>NW_006288188.1:812344-816339 GCF_000327345.1 Myotis davidii
ACATAGGCCTGGCTGAGGGACCCCCACGAGTGCACAAATTTTTGTGCACTGGGCCTCTAGTTACAAATAAGAACTCAAAATGAATCAGATTACCCAAAGCCTATTTTGGGTTTTTGTGTGCAAATTCACTTCTAAATCTAGATGGAGAGTGATGTTCTAGGGTGTTCCAAACTTTAAGTGCCCTCCCTTTCTCTGGGAGATAGAAATTTTAGGACACCAGGAATCAGAGGGTTTCATTCACAGAAATATCCTATGTTCCTTACCAAATGCAATGTCCAAGGAATATTTGCTCTTACATGCACAGCTTTCCTACCCTCACCTGAAGGGCCATGCACTCTGTCTTGGAGGTGCTGGACACACGCATAGCCCTTTCTGCCTGTGCCTTTCAGACCAATCTCTGCACGCTTGCCTGGGCTACCTCTCCAGCTACAGGAAAAATGTTCAGGCCCCTTTCCTTGTTTTTCCAGGGACAGAACTTGTAGGCCTGCTGAGAAATCTAATTACAACCTCCTGTCAGGGATAAAATCCTATTACAGCCTCTCCCATGGTCAGAGCCAATCCTTTTGATGTAAAAGGAAGCAAAACAAAGAGGTTTCAAGCCGGGGATGTGCCTGAGTTCTGCCTTCCCTCGAAGGCAACTAGACAGAAAGGTTGCAGTGACCTTGGCTTGCTTGGCTTGGAAACAGTGGTCATGATCTATTGCTACCACCACTCCCATAGGAAGGAAGAATTCTTTCATATCCAATGCGGGATTTTTCTGAGGATTTTTCAAGGATTCATTTGATGGGCAAAACAAATTCTGAACCACTCCCTGCACACCCATTTTTTATTCAGTCAGATAACTTCTCTTATCGAACTTGGAATGTAGTGTTAGACAAGAAAAAAAGGTAGTGAGTTATTTAAGCCTCCTATCATCTGTTTCTGACATGTTTAATGTTCTGTGCCACCCTTTCAGCCAATCTGCTTGCTTGAGGATAATGAAGAAATGCAGTGCTACTGGGAGAAGTGTCTCCCAAAATCTCTAACACTGAATTGAGAAAAATGGAGACAGTTATCAAAATAGTCATTTATGGAAATACATATTTTACAAGGACATAGCATAAGTCTATACTTGCTGAAATAATAAAATTAGTAACCTCATACTAACCACATCTCTATCACGGCTATGCAATCATTGTAATCCACTGAATATGTATGAAACCCAGGGTTGCAGTTTATCCCACCCAAAAAATTGGGCAAAATTTTTAGAAGGAGCATTCAGTCAACTAATACATTATTTATGAGTAGAGTGAGAAATGATAAATGTTTTATTTTATTGTTATTGTTTTTTAATAGGTGGAAGTTTATCCTAGGTTTAATAAAAGTGCTATGCCTGTACTGTTAATAAAAGTAAATAAAGGGGGATAAGAATCTACCATTGAGAGTGACCCTCAAATAGCTCTTACAGCAAAGCATTTTTAAATATTTGATTCCACTTGAGTTACCTAATCATTCATAATAAAATAATAGGGACCCAGTAGGAAGGTGGCCTGAGATCTACAAAAGTCATATAAAAATTGAATCTTGAGTATGGGTCAATGAAAACCTGTGACTGCTTTCAAGACATGGTGTGGTTACATTTTCACACTCCCTTAGCACATTGGAATCATTTCTAACTCTAAGTTAAATCAAGAGAATTCCCCAACCTTTTACAAAGACCAAACAACTGCCCTAACCAGTTTGACTCAGTAGATAGCGCGTCGGCCTGCAGACTGAAGGGTCCCAGGTTCAATTCTGGTCAAGGGCATGTACCTTGGTTGTGGGCACATCCCCAGTGGGGGGTGTGCAGGAGGCAGCTGATCGATGTTTCTCTCTCATCGATGTTTCTAACTCTCTATCTCTCTCCCTTCCTCTCTGTAAAAAATCAGTAAAATATATTTAAAACAAAACAAAGACCAAACAACTTTGAGCTAACTCTAAAGCAACACAGCATTCTATTGGAATTCAGAAGAAACAAAACACAAAGGCTAAACCCCAGGCATCTTCTTTCCCTTTTTTTTTCTTACCTGATCCCCAATTCTAGCACACAATGATGACTTCATAGTGGGGTGCAAGGTAAGCTCTTTCTAGGAAAACTTTTCAGTCATTTCTTTTTAAAAAAAAAAAAAAAAAGCTTTATTGTAGAAAGTATGATCTATGCTCCCTTTACCTTCTTTGCTTCTAGCCCACCTCCAGCCCCTGCCTTAGGCCTTCACCACCCTATTGTCTCTGTCCATGGGTTATGCATATATGCATGCAAGTTCTTTGGTTGATCTCTACACACCACTCATCCCCACCTTTCCTCTGAGATTTGACAGTCTGTTCCATGCTTCTATCTCTGGATCTGTTTTGTCCATCAGTTTATTTTGTTCATTAGATTCCACATATGAATGAGATCATATGATACTTGTCTTTCTCTGACTGGCCTATTTTGCTTAGCACAATCTCTCCAGGTCTCCCATGCTGTCTCAAAGGGTAAGAGATCCTTCTTTTTTACAGCTGCATAGTATTCCATGGTGTAAATGTACCACAGACTTTTTGGCCACTCATCTACTGATAAGCACTTGGGTTGTTTCCAGATCTTAGCTGTTGTAAATTGTGCTGCTATGAACATAGGGGTGCATACATTCTTTCTCATTGGCATTTTGGGTTTCTTACGATATATTTCTAGAAGTGGGATCGCTGGGTCAAATGGCAGTTCCATTTTTCATTTTTTGAGGGAACTCCATAATGTTTTGCATAGTGGCTGCACCAGTCTGCATTCCTACCAGCATTGTACTAGAGTTCCCTTTTCTCCACATCCTCACCAGTACTTGTCATTTGTGGGTTTCTTCCTTTTTTATATATTTTTTTCTTTTTTATTGATTAAGGCATTACATACTATGTGTCCTGAGCCCCCCTTTGCCCTCCTACCCCATCCCTACTAGTGCCCTCACCCCGTAGTGTCTGTGTCCATTGGTTATGCTTATAGCATGTATACAAGTCTTTTGGTTGATCTCTCCCCCTTCTCCCCACCCTCCCCTGCCTTCCCTCTGAGGTTTGACAGTCTGATTGATACTTCTCTATCTCTGGATCTGTTTTTGTTCACCAGTTTATGTTGTTCATTAATTGCACAAATAAGTGAGATCATGTTATATTTATCTTTCCACTCATCTGCTGATGGGCACTTAGGCTGTTTCCAAATCTTAGCTATTGTAAATTGTGCTGCTATGAGCATAGGGGTGTATATATCCTTTCTGACTGTGTTTCTGATTTCTTGGGATATATTTCTAGAGTGGGATTACTGGGTCAAATGGGAGTTCCATTTTTAATTTTTTGAGGAAACTCCATACTGTTCTCTACAGTGGCTGCACCAATCTGCATTCCTGTTGATTTCTTGATGATAGCCATTCTGACAGGTGTGAGACGGTATGTACTTCATTGTTGTTTTAATTTGCATCACTCTGATGATCAGTGACTTTGAGTATTATTTCACAAGCCTCTTGGCTATCTGTATGTCCACTTTGAAGAAGAGCCTATATAGGTCCTTTGCCCATTTTTTAATTGGATTGCTTGTCTTCCTTTTGTTAAGTTGTATGAGTTCCTTACATATTTGAAATATTAGCCCTTTATAAGATATGTTTTGACAAATATGCTGCCAAATATGTTCTCCCATACAATGGACCCCCTTTTCATTTTGTTGATGGTTTCTTTTGATGTGCAGAAGCCTTGTATTTCCAGGTAGTCCCATTTGTTTATTTTCTCCTTAGTTTCCTTTGCCCTAGGACAGTGGTCGGCAAACTGCGGCTCGCAAGCCACATGCGACTCTTTCGCCCCTTGAGTGTGGCTCTTCCACAAAAATACCACGTGTGGGCGCGCACGAACAGTGCAATTGAAACTTCGTGGCCCATGCGCAGAAGTCGGTATTTTGTGGAAGAGCCACACTCAAGGGGCCAAAGAGCCACATGTGGCTCCCGAGCCGCAGTTTGCCGCACCCT
>NW_006288188.1:819555-820234 GCF_000327345.1 Myotis davidii
CATAGAGGCCGGCAGCAGCTCAGAGGCCTGCAGCGGCAGGTGGGGAACATTGGAGTCCTCCGTCACTAAAGCAAGCAAGCCTCATGTTAGTTTCAAGCTGCCTGGTTGCCGGCCGCCATCTTGGCTAGCAGTTAATTTGCATATTGCCCTGATTAGCCAATGGGAAGGGTAGCGGTTGTACACCAATTACCATGTTTCTCTTTTATTAGATAGGGTATGTCTCTTCTTGTGCTAGTACCAGGCTGTTGTGATTACAGTGGTTTTGTAGTATAACTTGATACCTGGTATTGTGATCCCTCCAATTTTGTTCTTCTTTTTCAAGATTGCTGTGGCTATTTGGGGGGTTTTTTTGGTTCCACATAAATTTTTGGAGTTTAGATCTGTGAAATATGGTTTTGGTAATTTAATAGGGATTGCATGGAATCTGTAGATTGCTTTGAGTAGTATGGACATTTTAATGTTAATTCTAGCAATCCATGAATATGGTATATTCTTCCTCTTGTTTATATCTTCCTCTATCTCTTTTTTCAATGTCCTATCGTTTTGAGTATAGGTCTTTTGCCTCCTTGATTAAGTTTATTCCTAAGTATCTTAATTTTTTTGTTGCAATGGTAAATGGGATTGTTTTTTTTTTTCAGTTTCTCTTTCTGAGAATTCATTACTGGTGTATAAAAATGCC
>NW_006288188.1:823255-831328 GCF_000327345.1 Myotis davidii
TTTTGATTGGATTGTTTATCTTCCTTTTGTTAAGTTGTATGAGTTCCCTATAAATTTTGGAGATTAGGCCCTTATCAGATATGACATTGGCAAATATGTTTTCCCACACAGTGGGCTTTCTCGTTGTTTTGTTGATGGTTTATTTTGCTGTGCAGAAGCTTTTTATTTTGATGTAGTCCCATTTGTTCATTTTCTCTTTAGTTTAAAGTGCCCTAGGGGAAGCTCTTATTTTGCCATCTGTTTTGAATGATAGCCTTGCTGGATATAGTAATAGTGGTTTCAAATTCTTGCTTTTCATTACCTTGAATATTTCATATCATTCCCTTTTGGCCTGAAAAGTTTCTGATGAAAAATGAGCTGACAGCCTATGGGAGCTCCTTTGTAGGTAACAAACTGCTTTCTCTTGCTGCCTTTAAGATTCTCTCTTTATCTTTAATTTTTGGCATTTTAATTATGATGTGTCTGGGTGTGTGCCTATTTGAGTTCTTCTTGCTTGGAACTCTCTGTACCTCCTGAACTTGTATGACTTTTTCTTTCACCAGGTTAGGGAAGTTTTCTGCCATTATTTCTTCAAACACATTCTCTATTCCTTGCTCACTTTCTTCTACTTCTAGTACTCCTATGAGGCAAATATTGTTATATTTCATGTTGTCCCACAGCTTCCTTAAGTTGTCCTGGTTTCAATTGTTACTTTCTTTTTGGTTCTCTGATTGAATGATTTTTTTCTATCCTGTCTTTTAATTCATTGATCCAATCTTCAGCTTCCCCTAATCTTCTGTATATTCCTTCCACTGTTTTTTATTAGTGCTATGTTATTCTTCATAGTTACTATATATTTTCTCATGCTATTGAACATCCTTGCCATCATTATTCTGAACTCTATGTCTGCTAAAGTTCTTATCTCCATTTCATTTAGCTTTTCTTCTGCAGAATTCTCTTGTTCTTTCATTTTGGGATTGTTTTTTGCCTCCCCATTTTGGCTGCCTGTTTGAGTTTGTGTCTATGTATTAGATAGATCTGCTCTGATTCCCAATGTCAGACATTGTTCCTGAGTACCCTGTTTGGAGCAATCAGCAATCCACACCTTTTGTCTCCCTCTGCTGGGTCTGAGTGCCTTTGGAAAGGACCAAGATGTACACCAAGGTCTGCTTATCCTAGCCCTGGGCCCCAGATTAGATCAGGAAAATATTCAAAACCTCCAGAGACCTGCCTCTGCCTATAGTCTGATTGTTATTCAGTCCTGATTAGCCTCAGGCTATCAACAACAGAATGGACTGGGAGGTTTCCCAACAGGGTAGGGTCATTGCTTCTGCCTAAAGGCTGATTTTTATTCCCAGTCTCTTAATGGGACTCAGAAACTCCACAGAGTGGGGCAAGGGTTTTTCCAATAAGGTGGGCAATTGCTTCATCCTCACCCCCAGGCAAAAGCTGCCTAGATGGTAAAGGTTAGAAAGATGACCTCTGCAGTATGAGGAAATGACTTGGCACAGTAAACCAGTGTGTCCACCTTCCAAGCTGTAACCCCAGAGCCTGAAACCCTGGCTTCTGCTCACACAGCTCCAGTTTACTCTGTCCTCTCTCTGCTGGACCCAAGGTGAGTGGCTGCACATGAAATTTTCTGCCTTGGCCCTTTAAGAGAGTACATGCATTTCCATCCATCTCTCTCTGGCAGACAGCAACTCTGCTGCTTTTCACAGCCAGATGTTCTGTGGGCACCTTTCTCAGTTCTGGTGCTCTGGACTGGGAACCCAGCTTTGGGATTAGACTCCAGAGCTCTCAGTGGGAACCCCCCACAGCTGAGATATCCCTACAGAACTTGAGCTGCTGTCTGTGGGAGTCCAGCCAGCCCTTTCATGCCTCTGCACTTCCTACCAGTCTCTATGTGGTCTCCACTGACCCTCCTTGGTTATCAGGGTTCTTTCCAGCTAGCCTTCAGTTGATTATTCAGGATGCTTTCTCTGTATTTTAGTTGTAATTCCAGTTTGGGCCTAGGAATGTGTCAGTGTAGCTTCCACTTACTCCACTGCCATTTTGGAATCCCCCTTCAGCAATTTCTTAAAATATAGGTAGAGGAATGCTAGAAGATTTGTTTCAATTGGGGAAGGTTTGGGATTAAAGCTTGGTACTCCTAGTGATCTTGCATTTAGTAGCTTCTTAGAAATGCAAGGGAGAAGTAGGGGGTGGAGTACCAGCATCAGCTCACTGATAAAAACATCTAATTAATGTCTTCTTGTGATCTGAAAACAATTTCTAGCCCATGCTTACCGTATGTTCAGTTCTTTGTTGTTTTCTTTTTCTCAAATCCCATGTGTGTGGATGACAGCCACAGTAAGGCCTGGGGTTGTGGTTATGGCTGGAGGTGGCTGACTCCCCTTAAGCTTCCCAGCATCTTGATAAGAGGGCTAATATCTCTAGGGATTCATAGCCTAGTTTTCAAATGTGGTGTGCACATTTTAGTGCCATGAAAACAAAATTAGTCATTGTCCAAAAAGAATTAACAACAGATTGCCTTGCATAGCATTATTGACCCAAAATACAGCTTTGTTTCAATTTGGCTAGTTAGACTACTTTTGATTAGACAAATTTCTACATGTTCTAAGACTAGCCACCCAAACCCGGTACTTTTAGAACAATGTTTAAAATATTCAGTCAAATTGCACTAATGAATTGAGTTCCCTCTGGGGTGGGAAGAGAAAAGAACAGAGAGACTAATTTACTTCCCAAGGTTCCAGATTAATCCAGTGTCATACTGTTTTGTGCTGAGTCATTTCCTCATACTGCAGAGGACTGCATGAAAGGAGAAATGGGAGTACCATAGAGTGAAGCATGCCTTCTTCCAACACAAAATGCTCTCAGAGCTGGTTGCCCATATCTCCTTCTAAATCTCTTTAATTCCAAGCACCTTCAAACCTTGTGATTATATCAGTGAAAGCATCTTCACTGAGTGCTGATCACATTTTAATGCCTTAGAGCTTTTGATTTTCCCCCAGATGAGGCCTGTTATGCTCCTTTTAAAAAGAAAAATGTGCATCCACTAAGGCAATGTCGGTAAGAAAAAACCTTCTCCGCTACCCTCTTATGCTCAGTAATTGAGCCCTGCAAATTAAACTGATAAGAGACAGGTCAACAGAAGAAAATGACTTATTCATATGCCCATAGGAGCCAACAAAAGCACTAATTCCCTGAACTGTCAAAGTTGGATGCTTATATATCTAACTTAGTAGGGGAAAGGGAGGGAGGAGAAACGGCTTCTGTGGAAAGAACAAGAATATTTCTTTAGGAAATACAAATGGATGTTTAGACCCAATGGGAGATAACAGAGTTTGTGACGTTTTTCCATAGATGTATAGATGGTCTTTCTGTCTTGTTCTGAGTCATAAACTTCCCCTGTAAAGGGATTCATAGTAGGTTTTCTCATGTGTTCTTGTGCCTGGGAGTAGATGCCACTCCAAAGGAAATTTATGGCAGTTCTCAATTCTCAGAAGTTTCTACTTTTAGTGGAATAGGGGAAGCTCCAAAAAACTTCCTTTTGCATCTGTTGAATCTCAAATGTCTTTGTCTTAAAATAATTTTGATACCGTCTCTAGGGTTCCAGGTAGGTCCCACAGCAACTATAGAAAGACTTGAAACAGGGCAGCACTGAGGAGCAGGAGGCAGCTTTGTTGGCAGGAGATCTGAAAATATTCAAACCCTGAATCCTAAACTTTGAATCAAGGGTGGTATTGGTCCAGGTCTCCGCAAGAAAATGATAGATCTGGGCAAAAAAAATTTAAAGATTGGAGGAGAGTGTAATTAAAGGATTATTTACCAAGGTGTAGGCAGGATATGGAACAGCTACAAGGGGCTATAGAAACAGGCTAGTAAGAGTTAAGCTTGTAGGATCCAGGGATGGGAGCAATTTCTGAACCCAGACAGAAAATGTTGTGTGGAGGTCACTGAGAGGGGCTGTGACCTTCAGGAGAGGGACTCAGTCACAGAGAAGGAGCTGGGGAAATACATATTCTGATTTAATCTCCTTTCCTCAAATATCTCCCCATTGGCCAGACCCAACATAAACCTTCAGGCATGAGAACCTGATTATGCAGTTCACACAGGCCCTGGGACAGCTCAGGATGGAAAAGGCTGAAGAGTGGATGTCGAGTGAATCTGGGGGAACAAATGAAAAATATCTCGATATTCAGAGAGAAACTCCCTTCCCCATGTGGGAGAGACAGGATTCCCAGCTGCAGGCCAGCTGTCTCCTCTCCTTGCTCTAATGAATTTTCTAGCACTGCCCCTGTCAGGCATAAATAAGCTTAGCCTTTCCAACCTATTTTCAAAGAATTCTTCAATCCCCAGCCGTGAAATCCATTAGGGTATATTGTTTCTGCTTCTTTCAGAAAAGGCAGGTAATGAGTAACATTGCACCACTGGGGCACCCGATTGCTTCTCTGCAATGTGTTGCCCCTCACCAATGCAAATGAGAAGTGCCCACCGCGTGCTGAATCCTGGAGGGACTGCTGCCCGGACTGAGTGCTTTCATTAGTGGTTCACACAAGAACTACTCATCAAAGCCCACCATTGTTCCCCATGGGTCCCAACACCATGAGAATGAGGCTACTTGGAACTGTTTTTAGGTATGATTTGCTGTTTTTCTTAATCCTGGGTGACAACTACCCCAGTAAATAATTCTTCGTGCATTCAAAGAGCTGAAAGCACTTGAAATTCCTCTCCCAACTTTAGCAGAACTTAACAACCAACTTGCTCTATTAACAAAAGAAGAGAGACACCCTGGCTGGTTTTGCTCAGTGGATAGAGCGTCGGTCTGTGGACTGAAGGGTCCCAGGTTTGATTCTGGTCAAGGGCACATGCCCGGGTTGCGAGCTCGATCCCCACTGGGGGGCATGCAGGAGGCAGCCCATCAATGATTCTCTCTCATCATTGATGTTTCTAGCTCTTTCCCACTCCCTTCCTCTCTGAAACCAATAAAAATATATTTTAAAAAAAGAAGAAGAGAGACAATTTCCACCGAATCCAAAGAGGTTTTATTTTATGTTGGCAGAGTTTAACAAATAAGGGAAATTCAAATAAGAGCCATCAGAAGAGAAAGCTAAGAACCTGGCATTCAGGGAAAAAGAAATTCCAGGAAGGTAGAGAATAAAATAAATTAGGGGGTAGAGAGGAGAGCTGGCAGAAAAAGAATAAGATTAATGTTTCTGGTCATTTCAGTGATAAGGTAGGCTTCCAACGGTGAGTTGTCATGCTATTAATACTATGCAGAAAATCACTCAGATATTATTAAGTCCTGCAGCAAATGCTACAGGCCTTCAAGTGAGCATTACTCGGAGTGGACTCAGAATTTATGAACAGGATGTTTACACAATGTGTGGGGTTCTCTTTTAAAAAAAATAGGAAAAAATCAAAATCAAGTACAGGGCTTTGTAAGGAGCTTGTACCAAGTGAGACCTTTTTAGTTTCGTCGTATATCCATGTCTGGCCATACTCAAATGCCTGTTCCCCAAAGAATTTTCAAAAAGGAGACGGGGGAGAAAATCCTGCCTTCACAGATAAAGGGGAAATGAGAGGACATATATCATAATACAATTTGAGCAAAGAAAAATAAATATAACCAAAATAATTTCTTCGTCTACACCACAAGACAGGGTGTGACGGAGACTTTCTGAAGGGTTAGCAAATGCCTGAGGGAGAGATCAGAGTATGCCTCCATGAACGCATTCCATACGGAATTGTGAAATGGGACCAAGCGAGGTCAGTAGTGGTGAGCAGTACAATAAGATGAGGAATTCTGAAAGGCATGATGAAGAAGTGTGGAAACACGGCTATTGCACAATCTAGCCAAAGATAAGTCATGGGGATCCTCTAAATATAATTAAAGTAATCCTTCAATTACACATTATAGAAGAGGAGAATGTAGAACTTCTCCTGAGCTAGAGAAAGAGATGTTTGAGAGTGTCCCTGGAAAGCCACCCATTTGAAATTCTCACATCCTGTCACTCATGATTGGGCACCGTGGCACAGAGGGATGTTCAAGAAGCTCTCACGGGATGGACATGATGTGGAGATCAGGTGACAGGTGGGAATACATGTATGTACACAGGTGAGGTGCTTAGCATTGTACCTGGCATATACTAAAATCTCAAACACCCTAGTCTAAGCCATCACATTAGCTACCATATTAAACAGTCAATGATAAAAACCTACTTTTTCAATAAAATAAGACTTTGATGAACATAAGTGATTCTACTACTAATGAATATACTTGAGTACTATTTCACTCAAGATAGTTAACGTTTATTCCAATTCTTTATTGCTGCTTACAAACTTAGTGCCTAAAAACAGCAACCGTTTCATAATGTCTCGGGATTTCGTGGGTCAGGAGTTTGGGCAGGTCACCCAGAGGTGCTGAGCAGTTCTAGAGAGTTGAAGTGGCTCCACTCACATGTCCTGTGTCTTTGTGAGGACAGATGGAAAGCTGGGATCTGTGGGACTGTTGAACAGTGTCAGTGTCTTCTGTGGCATTCCAGTCTCTTACAAAGTGGCCTGTGGCTCCCAAAATGAGGGTTCCGAGTGATGCAGGTCAAAACTTCAAGGCTTCTTACGAACCAACCTTTGAAATCACTTCTGTCGCAACAATTTGATAGACTAAGTCACTAAGACCCGTCCAGATTCAAGGGGAGGGAAATTCAACTTCACCTCCATGCAAGAGCAGTGAAGAACTTACAGCCATCTTTGCTGTACCAGAGAGTTCATACATGTTTAAGGGGAAATGTTCGAAATTGTCTCCAGACAGCTACCCACATGACTTGGATAGAGTTGATGGTCGTGAATGTTTGGTTCTTAATGGGAAAACTATTTCTGCCATGCCGAATGCTCCATCTGGACATTTGTTTGGGTGGTATATGGTTCCAGCCAATTGAAGAACTACCGGCATTTGAAATTCCAAATCCTGGCTTCCCCCAGGAAGCCCATACTGAAGAAAGGCGGTTTAGTTGTCATCTTTCAGAACTCCAGGTGAGGTTCTCTGAAAGTTTGGTGTCTGGCACTCTGCTCCTAACAGAAGGAAAGGCTCTCCTCAGAACTCCCCCACCGTCTCTCACCTTTAACCTCTCTCTACTCATGAAAAGAAACAGTAGTGCAGAGGAAAGAAAGAAATAACTAAATAACTAAGTAAAGAAATCAATTCAAGTCTCTGCAAAGTAGTAATTATTCGGGTTATTAAGCCATTTTTTGCTGTAGGAGTGTCTCAAATAAATGATATCTTTCAATTCATTTTCATAGTTGGTAAAATTACCAAATGACTATATGATCACATTTGGATCTCAAAACAACCCTAAATAAATAGGAAATGTACTATCATTTTCCTGTTGTGTGGATAAAGAAACCAGTCACTTGCCCAAAGTCTCTTGGCTGGCTTAAGGTAGCTCAGGTCTGGAACTTAGAACTTCCAGTTCTATACCAAGTGTTCTTTCAGCTATGCTGCTGCCTTTGAATAAGCTCATACATTTGGGCAAAATAATATTTATCTAATTTCACATAAACGCTGTATATTTAAACCTTTAAGAATAATAACTCTGCATTTTAAAATGTATCTAATTTTTGCCTTAGCCAGTTTGGCTCAGTGGATAGAGCATCAGCCTACAGACTGAAAGGTCATGGGTTCAATTCTGATCAAGGGCATGTACTGTGGTCGCAGGCTCCTCCCTGGCCTGGGCCCTGGCTAGGGTGTGTGCAGGAGGTATCCAGTTGATGTGTTCCTCTCACATTGATGTTTCTCTCTGTCTTTCCCTCTCTTCCATTCTCTCTAAAAGATCAATGGGAAAACATCCTCAGGTGAGGATTAACCATAAATAAATAAATAAAATATGTCTAATTTTTGCATTTTTCTCCTAGAATTTTATTCGCTCTTTCTGCAGAAATAACAATCTGCTTTTGTAGAAAGTGCACACCAAATTTCAATGTCTTGAAACATATAAATGCAGTGTTTATTAAAATACATTTCTTTTTCAAAATTGAGCTACCAGCTGTTAAAGTGTGTATACATTTTGAGAGACATGCTGTATATTCCTTATTCCT
>NW_006288188.1:831727-832470 GCF_000327345.1 Myotis davidii
AAACAAACGCATTTATTTTATCCAAACTATACAACTAAACTTTTTCACTTCCTTGCTTAAAACCATGTCTACAAGGTAAAACCAAACTTTGTTAAAAGGCTTTCCATGCCAAAGCCAGTTTGGCTCAGTGGATGGAGCGTCGGCCTGCGAACTGAAAGGTCCCAGGTTCGATTCCGGTCAAGGGCATGTACCTTGGTTGCGGGCGCGTCCCCAGTGGGGAGTGTGCAGGAGGCAGCTGATCGATGTTTCTCTCTCATCGATGTTTCTAATTCTCTATCCCTCTCCCTTCCTCTCTGTAAAAAATCAATTTAAGTGCATGAAATATAAGACAAGTGAGTTTGTTTAATGAGTGAATTAAATGTGAAAATATTATGTAACTAGGAGGCCTGGGCAGCTTGAAATCCTGCAAGGGGAAGAAGACATGAAAGGAGAGAGGAGAACAAGTAAGGGAACACTAAAGGTTCATTTCCCTTATCACTTAATACACGGCATAGATGACGATAGTGATAATACTGATGAGAGGCACCAGGCAGAGCAATGGAATAATCATCACTTACATGTTTATGTTACTTCAGAGTTTACAAAGAGCTCCCCCACCTCAATGGCTCCCTTACACACTGGAAGGAATTGTCATTTCTTTTCTATAGATTAGGTTTGGAGACATTAAGTAATTGCTCAAAGCAGCATTTAGTACTTAGTAAAGCCAGGGCCCAAAGCCAAAACCTCTGATTTCTAGTCTGCAG
>NW_006288188.1:832532-853619 GCF_000327345.1 Myotis davidii
GTGGTGTCTAGTTCTTGCTCACCTCGTACCCTTGCACATTGAGCCAAGTAAAAATTTACGTCCTCCAAACTTCTGTTTCTTATAGTTAAATGTTATCTACTCTCCTTTTCTTATTGGATCAAATGAGACAGCCTATAAGAAAATATTTTATAAACTATAAAATGCTATATAAACATAAGGCAGGAGTAGCCACACCTGACTGAATGAATTGATATCCCTGGGGCCTTGTCTCAACACATCCTTACAGTTAAGCTTTTCTCTGTTTATTCTGGGGGAAAAAAAAGAAAGTAAGAATCCCTCCTTCTCTTCAGAGTTAAACCTTCCACCAGTGCTTTAACATTAGACCAGCAAATATTTATCAAGGGCTGACTGAGATTCTGTCACCTCACTTTATCCTCATCATCACTGTACAGGTAAAGAACTGAGGCTTTAAAAAAAACTAAATAATTTACTCGGGATTATGCAAATTCAGTATTAACGTCTAGGAAGTCCTGTTTCAGAGTTTATGTCATGAATTGCTGTGCAATATTAGCTACACAATGATTCAGGCAGCTTCGCTGTTTTCCCCTATTTCAGATATCTATTCCTGCATAACCATCCACTCCCGAGCTAAATGGCTTAAAACCAGCTCCCTTATTTGCACATGATCTGTAGTCTGTACTGGACTCAGCTGGGTGGTTCTTCTGTTGATTTTGTCTGGAATTACTCACGTGGCTCCAGCAAGCTGGGAGCTCAGCTGAGGCTGAACCATCCCAACTGGTCTCTCATCCTCCAAAGTTCTCTCTGCATGGTGGCTTATCATGAAACGATTGAGCTAGTCAGTAGTCCAAACTTTTTCATAGCATGGCGGGTGGCTTTCACAGGAGGGCAAATTCTAGTGTGCAAGTGCTTGCCAAGCCTCTGCTGGCAACGTGTTTGCTAATGTCCCATTGGCCAAAGCAAGTCACAAGGCCAGGGCCAAAGTCCAGGGCATACAGCCCAGGAGTTGTGGGTCACTGGGGCAATCATTGCTGACCACATTCCCTCTCTTCTCCTCTATCTTTTCATGTAGGCTTCTTGTTTTTAATATATTTTTATTGATTTCAGGGAGCAAGGGAGAGGGAGGGAGAGAGAGAGAGAAACATCAACAATGAGTGAAAATCACTGAACAGCTGCCTCCTGCACACCCCACACTGGGGATGGAGCCCACAACCCAGGCATGTGCCCTGATGGGTATCAAACCCTGACCTCCTGGTTCATAGGTCGATGTTCAACCACTGAGCCATGCCAGCCGGGCTCATTTGGGTTTCTTTTGCTTTTCTGTAAGCATAAAAAGCACTTGGATGACTACATTTTAATACAAATAAAATTTGCCTGTGATCACACGTTCCCCTTACTCACCTTTCTTTCATAGACAGCCATCTTCACACCCGCTGTCTTTACTACATCACTGTCTGCCTACTCCTCAGTCACTGCAGATAGGCTCTACCAACACTCCTGCCCCACAACTCCTCTCCCACAGCTCTCCAGTAACCTCTGTAATTCCCACGGCAGGGGGTAATTCCCTGGCCTTGTTTACTTTGGCCTCTCTGGGACATTTAACACTCTTTTTCTTATGTGAAACTCCTGTCTCTCATCCTTTGTATCATTAGTCCCTCCCATCCTCTAATGGACCTAATAGTCTTCACTCACCAGGCTTCTGGCCTCGGCCCTCTGCTCTACTCGTTATAAAGCTTCTCATGCCCACAGCACCCAAGGTGTATCTTTAACCCCCGCTCGATGCCTACCTGCAGACGCACTTATTCAAGTATAGCTCTACTCAAATTCAACAAGTCCAAAATGAATGCATCACCTTTCTTCTAAAACCTGATCTTCCTCTTATTAATTCCTTACCTTAGTGATTAATACTACCATTTACCCATTTGTCCAAATTAGAAATGTGATAGCCTAAGACTCTTCCTTCTCTTCTTCCAACAATATCCAAGTGGTTATTAAATCTTATCTGTTCTGCTTTTAAATATTTTCCATTGATATGCTGGTAAATATTTTTAACTGAGATTATTTGGGTGACCTTAGTTAACAAAACCATACAGGTTTCAAGTGTACAACTCAATATGCTGATGAATGTTTAGCAATCAGCTTTGGGGAAGGATGGAGAGAAATTGAGCAGCATTTGATGATTTCCATGGTATAATCCTCCCACTATGGCTAATTTCCAACTACTAGCATGACATCACTGAACAAAATTGGGAACAGATGCGCAGTAGCACATTATATAGTATTTCCACCTACAGATACAACAGGCATAAATAACCATAAGAAAGTAAGTAACAGTAAAATGTAGCATAATACGTGTGAAGTGATGAGTTTTGAGTATTTATTTCCTTTGTTGATATTATTAATTTAAGTATATGTGTGTATAATTTAATTTTTAATAATGGCTTTATTTAATAGTCAACTAAATTTCTGAAAATTTAAAGTTGACTCTCAGGGGCCAGTACAAACTGAATCTATTTTTCACTTCTCCATTTCCAAGGCCACAGCCAAAATTCAATGCTCTGACCACCTCTCGCCTTAATATTGCTATTTCCTCCTATTAAGTCTTTCACTGGTCTATCTGCAAACATAACTTTCCCAAAGACCATTTCTAACATGCTACAAGCTTTTATTTAGACATGTTCTTCATTCAAGGGAACTTTAATTTCTATGCAAAGGCCTTGTTTGGACTAAAAAGCATTATTGAAAGGGACTTTTGCTATCAAATAAACTAGCCAATCTTCTATGATCAGCCTTTTATCCCCCCCCCCCCCAATGCAGAAAAATACTTATTTGCCACATAGGCAAAAACCTTAAACTTTAAAATGCTTGGAACTCCTTAATTCAAAGTGAACTCTGAATTTCTTCCAATACTGGTTTGGGGTTATTTGTTTGTTGTTTTTCTCCTTCCCAACATCTTTCTGTAAGAGGTAAATGGAGATCTTTATTTACAAGTGAGCTGGGAGAGTACCAGAACAGGAGCCAGGAAAGCTGGGTTCCAATCCAATTCCTCTTCTTGACAGCTCTTTGACCCTGAGTGTGACCTATCATAACCTTTCTAGGCCTGTTCATCTACCATATCAATGAAGTTGTTAAAATGATCAAATAAGATAATATCCCAGTTATAAATCTGATAAACCCAAGGCACTTTGAAAATATAATCTGGCATCTGTTATACACCATTACGAGTTCTACATAATGTTTATTTAAAGGTATAAATGATGTAACACACATTTCACATTAGGACTCTGAATTTCTACTTACGTAATGAATAGTCATTTTCAGAGGCGGCCTTTGGGGGAATTAAACTCTCCAAGCAGGGTGAGTACATGTTATTTTTATTAAAACTAGAATGGATTATTATTTAAGGTTATACACGATTTGAGTTTTTCCTCCATACTCCATCCCAAATTACCTTCTATGTGCAGCTTTTCTCTCCATCCTTTCAAAGCACTGTTCCCTAATCCAGGTCTACCTCGTGATGTTCAAATAGTGGGATAGGGAGAATGAGTTCTAATTTGTTTCTGGCGTGTTTCTGTGTTCACACCTATAACCTCCTTTTCTTCAATAAGAACTTTATTTGCTGCCCAGCTTGTGTGGCTCAATGGTTGAGCATCAACTTATGAACCAAAAGGTCACGGTTCAATTCCTGGTCAGGACACATGCCTGGGTTGCAGGCTCAATCCCCAGTTGGGGACATGCAAGAGGTAGTTGATCAATGATTCTCTCTCATCATTAATGTTTCTATCTCTTCCTCTCCCTTCCTCTCTAAAATCAATAAAAAATACATATTCTTGTTGTTGTTAATCCGCATCTGAGGATATTTTTCCATTGATTTTTCAGAGAGAATGGAAGGGAGGAAGGGAAACAGAGAGAGAGAAACATCGATGTGGGAAAGACACATCAATTGGTTGCCTCCTGCACATGCCCTGACCAGGGCCAGGGATCAAGCCTGTAACCGAGATATGTGCCCTTGACCAGAATCAAACCCAGGACCCTTCAGTCTGTGGGTTGACACTCTATCCACTGAGCCAACCAGGTAGGGCAATAAAGATACATTTTTTAAACATTATTTGCTAATGAAGTTAAAATCAAATACCTGTAGTAATTCCTATGCTTCCAAAAATAAATAAATAAATAAGAATAATAAGAAAAATATAAAGCAGACGAAGAAACAAAAATCTCTGTTGATTAAATGGGATAGACAAAACATATGCATATATATTTTTTAATTTATCTTTATTGTTGAAAGTATTACAGATGTCCCTCTTTTTCCCCCCATTGATCCCCTCCACCGCACTCCCATCCCCCAGACCTTCTTTTAAATATCCATTTAAGCATGTTAGCTTAAAATATTGAGGTAACTATCAAACTACTCACTTTCTTTTTAAACCTCATTAAAGGTTTATTTAATGTCATTTAAAGCTCTGTAATACATGTATGTATAAAACTATGGTTGCAAGAAGTCATTTAAAAGAGTTATCTACTATTTCTGGGAGTTTCAGAGATAGAAATCTCTATTAGTGATTAAAAACTGTATCGTGAATCTCAGTCAGAGTTCAGATTACCAGGCTTAAGGATACTGGGTAAGAAATTGTAGACTGCCCACTCCTTTTAAGAGAGTTCACCTAGAGGCCAATTCACTTAGCCTGTTTGTTTCACTTGTCTCATCGCTAAACTGAAAAAGTTAGTTTGGAACTCACTGAACTCAAAAATGCAAGCAAGTAACAAAAGTGAAACAAACCAGATACAAATGTCAGCGTCCCTTACAGGACAGTCTCTCCTCAGACCTAGCCCACCATCGCCATGCGAGCCTGCTGTTGCCGAGAGGGCCAATAGTTCAAGAGAAACTGCGTATGTGGATCTTTTACATGAAACCTCCAGAGTTTTCAATACTAATTTAAAATGCACAGTGCCTACCAAACCAAACCCATTTGCAGGCCACCACCAACTCACAGATTGCCAATGTGAAAGCTCTGAATTGGGTGAACGTTGGTGGCCCCTTTAGTGCAGTACGATGTCTCATGCCTAAAACTCTTTTCTGAACGTGTGGGTTTCTTTACCACCAAAGAGACCTTTTTTCACACCCTATTTATTCACTTTGTGACTGCTAACTGTACTTTGAATACTCGCAAGTCTTAAGACCTGAGATTTGCATGAAGCTTTCATTCAAGGACACACAGTCATAAGCACAGACAGTTTCCACCAATACAGCTGGGCCAAAAAATCAAGGAGTCCTCACAGGGACACCGTTGGGTCAAAACTGTCATTAATCTGTCTTTGCAGACACGTTAGTCCACAAAGACAGCAATCACCTGTAAATACAAAGGACGGTATCACGCTCAATATTTGCTAAGGTTATCTTTTAGCCTTTCGTACGTAAGGAAACTTGGCCCGCCACTACTAATGACCTTCTTGTTCACAGGTCTTGGAAGCATGAAGACTGTGCTTTCTTTCCTGTACATTTTGGGAACTGCAGCAGCAATCCCGGTAAATTTTTTTTTCCTGTTATTACATCTCTCCCTCCTGATATTAGTTTAGAAATCCTCCATTTAAAAGAAAATGTTCTTTCCCTGGCCGATGTGCCTCAGTTGGTTGAGGGTGATCCCGCACACCGAGAGGTCACCAGCTCAATTCCTGCTCAGGGCATATGCCCGGGTGTTGGGTTCAATCCCCGGCAAGAGGCAGGAGGCAGCTGATTGCTGTATGTTTCTTTTTCACATCAATTTCACTCTCTCTCTCTCCCTCTCTTTCTCTCTCTCCTCTCTCTAAAATAAATAAAGGCAATTTTTAAAAAAGAAAATGTTCTTATATAGAGGCTTAAAACTTTTTTGTTTGTTTTAGTCACACTATATATTTTTTTTGCCCAAGTGAGGAATGGAGGCTTAGGAAAATTGAGATATGGTACTTTAAATATATATATTTCTTTCAGAATTAACAGAGTCTGTAAGATGCCTTATATATGTAGCTGAAAGTGCTGATTATCAGTTTATTAGTCAGGAAATATGCCCAAATACAAAAGAGCACAGGGAGAAATAAATTCTCCTCAGGAAACTCATCGCATTAGCATGAGAAATTTAAGGAATTCGTATGAGAAATCGTGGAGGGCACAGCCACGCTCTCTCCAGCAGCATTTTCTTCAAGGTCAAATAGAACCTGGATGAGAAATGCTGAGTCTGTAATAAAAACAGGAACCAAGGGGTTAGGGACAGGAAATGGTACGGTAACCACAAATCAGCTCTTAACTCGTCCTTAGGGAGTTGTTCAAATAAACACACTGAAAATAGAGCTAAAACATCTTTTTTTTTTTTCAGTCACATATACTGGCTCCACCATTCACACAGCAATAAATCAGCTGTACAAATCAAATCCTTTGAGACATATCAGCAGCCTCAAAATAATGTGGAAAATAATATATATATATATATTTTCTCCATGGCTGATGGCCATTTGAATGTCCCCCAAAGAGCCATATCATCCATCCTTAACCAAACGAAAGGATTTGTGTATTTTTTTTCTTTTTCACTAA
Source organism: Myotis davidii (assembly GCF_000327345.1). Taxonomy (NCBI): domain Eukaryota; kingdom Metazoa; phylum Chordata; class Mammalia; order Chiroptera; family Vespertilionidae; genus Myotis; species Myotis davidii. The sequence continues at coordinate 839,077 of NW_006288188.1, forward strand.
ATGGAGGAATAGGGCTCCTTTAAATAGACAAAGCAGTTTATCTGTTGTCCCTGCTGTCCCTCCCTCTCAGACGCGATCCCAGCTAGTGATAGCTTCTGGCTGACAGATGTGTCAGCAAAGACAAACGCCATGCCACCAGACCAGGCAGTTCTGAGGAAACAGAATTTATGACCACTGCCAAGAGTCATGGGTAAATAGTGTGGAGCTACTCCAGCTGAAATTATACATTGTCCTTGGAAATTACAAACAAGGGATAAATTATGTTCAGCACAAAAAGGGGCTCCCACAGAACCATTGTTTTCCCCTGAAAATGTGTTTTGCCCTCGAAGCTGTTGCTGCTATGCAAACGGGCATCAAAAGTAGGCTTTGAAAGAAGTGTTTGAACGACCTGCCTGCATAGAGACACATTCCAGATGTTTCTTTTCTAGGACAATTTGTTTATCACACAGACCTAGAAAATGCTCAAAATACCTTCTCATCGCACTATCTCTTAGAAATCTTGTATCATTTCCCCCTACTGCTGAGTGCTCCAGAAGTCAGTGGGTTGATTCTGTGTGGTTACAAATTCTATGCAGCTATCCAGAGGGTACGTTGTTTAAAACACAGATGTGAGCCTAAGGATGAAACAACTTCATTTTCAAGAAACTTCTGAAAGAAAAGAAGCTGCCGTGTTCTTGTGCATCTCTCCCATTTTGAGGAGGGGAAATTGGAGAGGGAGGGAGCAGAGAGGAGGAGCAGTCCTCCACTAATAAGCCTAAAATCTCCTCCAGCCTTGGCTTACATGATGCCCCTGCCAGCAACTTACCAACCTGGCAGTCATTCTTTCTCCTTTTCCCTCTTACAAATAGCTTCTTTGGAAATTTTAAAACATATTATCCTTCTCTTAGTTGGTAATAAGAAGCAGGAGAGCAAACCAAATCTAAAATAAATCCTGTGCTCCCAGCCTTTCTTTATATTGCACAATCAGCACTGCAGGACCTGCTAATGGAATAAAGATTAGTCCATCCAAATAGAATCTGAGTCTTATACTAGTACTTACACCTGATCTGACATCTGAGTGTCCACAGCATCTCTTTAATAAAGACTCACGGAGACTACCTGCCTACGATACCAGACACTTTGTATTATTACCACTGCATGCTATTGCTACTAGCCATAGTAATTTTTCGCTTAGGTAACTCCTTAAACTTTATAACATATTTTAATATACATGACCTTATCTTTTTAATGTATTTTTATTGTTGGTCGTATTACATATATCTCCCATTTTCCTCTTCTTGCCCCCCTCTTCCCAGGCCCCATCCCTCCCTCAGGTCTTCACTACCCTATTGCCCATGTCTATGGGCTATGCATATCTATAATATAAAAACATAATATGCTAATTAGACTGGACAGCCGAACAACCTTCCGGACGTCATTCCGGACATCCTTCCAGACAAAGCTGCGGGGGCTGAGGCAGAGGCACTTAGGGTTGATCAGGCAGACAGGCAAATGGTTAGGGGCGATCAGGCAGGCAGGTGAGTGGTTAGGGATGATCAGGCAGTCAGGCAGGCCAGCGGTTAGGAGCCAGTGGTCCTGGATTGTGAGGGAGATGTCCGATCGCCGGTTTAGGCCTGATCCCCCTGGATCAGGGATCAGGCTTAAACCGGCAGTCGGACATCCCCCAAGCAGTCCCAGATTGTGAGAGGGTGCAGGCTGGGCCTAGTGTAATATTTTCCAGGTCCATTCATGCTGTCCCAAAGGGTAAGAGATCCCTCTTTTTTACAGCTGCATAGTATTCCATAGAATAAATGTTCCACAGTTTTTTTTTATCCATTCATCTACTGATGGGCACTTGACCTTATCCTGATATTTCTGCTTACTTCACCTTGAGAGATGACAGGTTAAAGAGGAACAAAACTACAGATAGATAGTAAATAGGTGAGTCAAGACTTGAAGGGAGGTATCTTATCTCAACTTCTCCAACCAGGCTTCTGATCTCTGATCTGTTTTTGTTATTATTGTTGATTCTCACCCAATTTATTTTTTCCATTGATTTTTAGAGAGAGTGGAGAGAGAGAGAGAGAGAAACACTGATGTGAGACACATCCATTGGCTGCCTCCTGTATGCACTTCTACTGGGGCCAGGGATAAAATTTGCAACCCAGGTACATGGCCTTGACCAGGAATTGAACCTAAATCCTTCAGTGCATGTGCCAGTGCTCTAACCACTGTGCACACTGGCCAGACCATGCCTCTGATCTTGCTAGAAATGGACAGAGCCATCCATCTAGTGGAAATAATATGCCTTAGCTACTCTTCCCTATTAGACTTGGTGTTCTGTTCCACAGTTTTTTAATTAATTGACATTAAATTATTTTTATTAAAGGATTTCTTGATGGATTTAGGCTGATAATGTTAAGGAAGTAAACAAATATTGAATAAAAGGTTTACAGCCTTTCTTCTAATTATCAGTGAGTAATTAACTTAAGCAAATGTACAATGCTATACCCTATGGTTAACTTAATTTAACCTCAACTTTCTGCTATACAAACAATATTTTTCAAAATTATACTGTACAATTGTTTTGTAAAAGTTTGAAAAACACAGAAAGTAATTCCAAAACTCAAAATTTATTATTATTGGAACTTTATTTTCACCCAGTCTCTGCATGTATAACTTTTTCTTAAACATGATTGGGATTCTGCTTTCACTTAAGATTATATTCTGGACATTTGCTTGTATCCTTATAAATTCTAGAGAATATCTTTTAATTTATTTTTGAAATGAAGTGTATTGCTACTAATAATCCTATATAATAAAAACCCAGAGACTGAATGGCGGAACAACCAGAACGACCAATCAACCAGTCGCTATGATGCGCAGTGACCACCAGAGGGCAGACGCTCAACGCAAGAGCTGCCCCCTAGTGGTCAGTGAGCTCCCACAGTGGGAGCAGCCGCTCAGAGTGGGGGTCCACAGCCACTCGTCTGATTGGGATGAGAGGCACTCCCACAGCAGGCCAATCTCCGCATTCCATGCCCCCCACCCTCCCTCCCAGTGCATGAATCCCGTGTACCAGGCCTCTAGTGATGACAATAATAGACTAACTAAAAATTTTAAACATTAATATCTATACATGAATAACACAAACCAATTTTTTAATTTTCAGACAAATGCAAGGTTCCTATCTGACCATTCCCAACCAACTGCTGAGTCCTTGAGTTCCATCCAACAGACTGAACTGTTAGAAACGCCTGGTGACACTACGGTGCCCATTTTAGGGGTTGAAGATGCAGAAGATGAAAAGGAAACTATAGTATCTGTAGAAGAGCAGCCCGACAATAAGGTAAAAGTCACATAGTTATGCTAAGATAATTTCCAAATTCTCCAAAGGTTTCCATTTCAAAGCATGGCCAAAGGGATTATTTCATTCTCATCTCAGTTTAATTTTTTATATCATATCAATTGCCTCCGATCACTAGAAGAATTGTGAGAATTAATGAGTTTTACTCCTTCAATTGAGGTGCTATATAATTGTTTCATTTCACAAAATTCAAATTCAGGTAAAACGTGTAGCTATAGAATATGAAGAACATTATAAATGTAAGTTTACATGTCATTATATTAACAAAGAATAATAGTATTAAATGTTGGCTTTATGAATTGTAAATGTGAGGTATATAATAAATTATCATTTGTTTCAAAATAAACATTTTTCTTTTAAGGCTGAAAAATCTTCAGTAGAAAAGTTAAAGGAGAAAAATCATGACCAGTCAGCAGATCAGGGATTACAGGATCAAGAGGAAAGTGAAAGTGACTTCAGTGAGAATTTAGAGGACGCACTCGCTGGAGGTACATTGGACCTAAAAGAAGATACGAGTGAGCCTCAACAGGAAAAGCTCCCAGAGAATATTGATTTCCTTGCTCCTGATGTTAGTCCCACTGTAGATTCTAACCAACAAGAAAGCATCACAAACACAGAGGAAAACCAAGAGCAGCTTATAACTGATTCACATCATCATTTAAACAGGAGCAGCAAACATGGTGAAGACCTCGGTGATGAAGAAAACCAAGAGCAGGATCCAAACATTCCAAATGGAGACGAGGAAGGGATGAGACTAGAGCCAAGCGAAGTTGGTACCCACACTGATAACCAAGAAAGGGAGGGAGAATTTCCCCAGGGGCATTCTAACAGCAAGCAGGAAGAAGACACTACCCGATCTGATGATATTTTGGAAGAGTCCAGTCAACCAACTCAAGAAAGCAAGATGCAGAAAGATGAATTTGAGGAGGGTCCCCAAGAACAAGAAGAGGATAACTCCAGTGAAGAAATGGAAGAGGGAACTGCATCAGAAATCAAGAAGCACAATCAAGATCCTGAATGGCAGAGCCAAGAGGGAAAAGCTGGCCTTGAAGTTATCCGCGACCCTGAGGAGATGGAGAAAAAGACTGTTTCTGAGGCTTTACTCGCAGAGCCTGCTGCTGGGGGTGGTGATGATGGCCCCAGGGACAGTGCAAGTGACGACTACTTCCTCCCAAGAGAGGCCTTCCAGGAGGCTGAAAGGGCTGCTTCCGATAGCTATCACATCAAATATGAGGAGCAAAGAGAAAGAGCCCGTGAGAATGAGAATGAAGATGCCAGTGAACCTGGAGAATCCCAAGGGGTGAGATTATTGACAGTGATGCTTGTCTGATAACGCTGTTAGCTTTATCAAGCAGCAGCCATGACCTTTCTCTGTGCCTCCTCAGCCTCCTATACTTACCTCTGTCAGTACATTACTAAATATATTGCAGTTCCTTATTTTCTTCTGCATCTCCATTATTAGGCTGAAAATGACTATTCTATTTTGGTTCCCCTAGAAGCAGACCTTGAATCTTAGTGCAGTTTGTGTGTGTGTGTTGGTGGGGGAGGGGGGAGAGGAGAGGAGGAAAATGGAAGAGGGGGAAGGAATGGGGGAATATCTGTAATACTGTCAACAATAAAAAAGGAAAGGAAAGGAAAGGAAAGGAAAGGAAAGGAAAGGAAAGGAAAGGAAAGGAAAGAAACGGAAAGGAAAGGAAAGGAAAGGAAAGGAAAGGAAAGGAAAGGAAAGGAAAGGAAAGGAAGCTAATCAAAGGAACCTGATTTATACAGGCTTAGAGGGGTGTTAATTCCCTACAACTGGCAGTCTGTTCTTTGAGCAGGCTAAATAGAATTCCATAGTTTTGAAGCCACAAAGACACAGATGCTGGCTGTTGGAAGTCCCTGGAGCTAACTAGAATGGTAAACTCTGACAGAGGTGAGGGGTGGGAGACACTGACAACTGCTGCTCCAATGCCTTGAGGGCAGGTAGGTGTCAGGTCATATCAAGTTGGATTACCAACTTCTAGCAAAATGTCTCTAACATAACAGGAGCTCCAGCAATGTCTGTTGGTTTAGTTATAAAGATGAAGAACAAAGACTTCAGCTACAACTTCATGAAGCAAACAGACACAAAATGACAGCAGAGTGAGAGTGGGGTAGGGGGAAGCACATTGTTATTTGGTTATTTAATCATTTGGAGCTTCTGTGCAAAGCCTTGGCAGCACCCTCCAGGAAGTCTTGACAGCTTTTGGTGGGCAAGGCCGACAGCCTGGATTTCTGAGAACTCTGCTGCCATTCTAAGAGAGGAATTTTCTTACACTTTAGACACTGTAAGGAACCTTTACCAGCAGCTTCACAGAGATTAGTGAGGTAACATGTCTTACCCACAGAACTGCACGATGATATTATATTTCTACTGTTTTCCCGAATCCCACGGGGAGGTTCCAACTTTGCTCCTGATGTTAGTTAGTTCCAACTTTTATTGCGTAATCCCCAGAGATAGAGCCTGAATCCAGCGCAGGAAGTGGAAATAGCTCCTGTTCTCAAAGGATTGCTGTCTATTTCCACAGTTATGACTGGTGTCTCTTTTTGAGATCTGACGTGATTTGGATATGAAAAGCTCAGTGAATGTATGCACATCAGAAATATAAAATAGGTAACAGCTTGCCAATAGACTTACCCTTCTCCTCTTGTTTTTATAAAGGCCAAAAAAGCAGAGAGCTCACTGAATGAAGATGAAAGTTCAACTGAAGGCAACATTAGGGTATACGATGTTGGTGAGTATGGGCTGTTTGTGACTATATCAAGGAAGAGATGGAATCAGCTATATTGGGCTACCCCTATCCCTTTATTTCACAGAATTCACCTCTCCCCAGTTCTCCCTAAGGAAATGATCTCATAAATTATAGACATTCTCTCTTTTTAAAAATTGATTTGAGAGAGAGAGAGATGAAGAGAGAGAGAAACATCAATCTGTTGTTCCACTTATTTATGCATTCATTGGTTGCTTCTTGTATGCACATATCAGGGATCTAACCCAAAACCTTAGCATATCAGGCAGGCGATGCTCTAACCAACCGAGCTACCTGGTCAGGGCCTGTTGTAGACATTCTCTTGCCCACATTTCATATACAGTAGTCTACCCCATTCGCAGTTTTGCTTTCCAGTTTCACCTTTGGGACCCCCTTGACCCCCGGGGCTGGACCTTGGCAGCAGTCAACATCAGTCCAAAAATATCAAATTTTTCCAATGATGAACATCATCTGCTCCTGACATCCAATCATCAATATCATCATGATGATCCTGGCTCTCTCAAAACCAATGATTCCCCCCGCCCCCCGCTGGCATATCGCCAGAAGGTCAATAGCAGCTTAAAGCTACTTCATGATGCTTAGTTTATAAATTATACTTTACCATAAGTATGTATGTATAAGAAAAAAACATAGTATAAAGTGTTTAGTACTACCCATGGTTTCAGGCATCCACTGAGGGTCTTGGAAAGTATTCCCTGCAGATGAGGGGGACTACTATACAGCTATGAGTATGTGTGTTTACCAAATGGAAGTCCTATTGCAATATTACTGAATTTAGAATTCATTTTATCTAAATCCTTTTGCTTCTGAGAGAAATTAATTCTACCTTCTTGATTCTTAAATCCATAACTTACTAGGAAATTTAGATCCATATTTAATGAAAACTTAATTCCCAATCACAAATATTTTTAATTTCAACACAACAAAATCCTCATGGCTTATTTAATTTCTAAACAAATTGCACTATAGACTTCAGACCATGACTATTGCAGGCGGGCCAAGAGAGCTGTTTGTTTTTCCTAAATTTCTATACACTTTGAGCCAAAGTGTATAGAAAAATCTAGACTATTGTGTAACATAATCTATGCCAGAGGACGTGACCTGAAAATTGGCATTAAAATGGTTTCTGAAGTTTTCCCAACTTTTCTCTTATTAATGAAAGTGGAGCTAGTTATCTGGATGAATTTGAGTTTATATATTCAATTTAGCTTACCCTGTCCAAACTTTTATCTTAGATGCTTGCATGAACTTCCAGTGTAAAAGAGGACACATGTGCAAGGCTGACCAACAGGGAAAACCCCACTGTGTTTGCCAAGATCCAATGACTTGTCCTCCTACAAAACCCCTTGACCAGGTAAGTATTCTACACACTGGTCTCTAAGGCACACCAACTAGTGATTTAAATGAAAGAAGCTATTGAAATTTTTTGTAAAAAAAAGGTAAAAGCCCAGGTTATCATCTAACATTTGAATTAATATTAAGTAGGAACAAATGGCAGCCAAATCAAAGAATTTCAAATGTGCCCTAGAAAGGTAATAATGGCACTGATCTATAGAAATCGTTTTAAAATTCACTCTGTCCTTGGAACATCTTCAGTTTCATTCTACTGAGCTTATCTGAAGCTCAGTAGTCATCACCATTGGTATAATTTAGTTAATTTTTTTGTGCCCAATGGGATAGTTATCATTTTAATAGCCTCGCCTACCTGGCCACCTGTGGGGCACAGCGCAGTGAGCTTTAAGGAGTTGAGCGTTGTCCCAATGAGCATTCAGGGACATGGGTTTTTTCTCATGCTTGTCTTTCCTAGGTGTGTGGCACTGACAACCAGACCTATGCCAGCTCCTGCCATCTGTTTGCTACTAAGTGCAGACTGGAGGGGACCAAAAAGGGGCACCAACTGCAGCTGGATTATTTCGGAGCCTGCAAATGTAAGAGTCCGTCACTACCACCAGCCGCCATGGCTCAGAGGGCTGGGTGAATCTGTGCATCTCTGAACAGCGTACTTACATGTGCTCATACGTATGCTAACAGGAGAAAGCTACTAGAGTCCTGAACCCAGGCTGCACATTAAAGCCAACCTGGGAGACTTAAAAAAAAAAGAAGAAGAAGAAAAAGCAGAATGCCCAGGCTTTAAGCATGAGAGATTTCAATTTTATTGAACTGGGTTGGAACCTTGGCTTTTTTTTTTCTTCATTTGTTTTTAAAGTAACCTAGGCAATTCTAATATGTGGCTGGGGTTCAGAACCACTATACAATGTTATCCACTTAATAATTGAGATGAATCATTGGAATTTTGCTAAATTATTTGTCCTTTTCCCTAGTCAAGTTAAGTCTCTTGCCAAGAGCTTTTACGGCAACATATTCTTCCAGAAGTTTTTTGTATGTTTTTTTTTAATCGTCTTCCTTTCCCAGGATATTCTCAATTGTCTTTGGATCTCCTCACCGCTAAGTGATTCTCCACATCAGCAGTGCTCACTAATGTTTCCGGTTCTCCTCTCCTAGACCCAGGAGAGGACTAAATGTCTCAGGCCCCTTGCTTTTAGATATACCCATATCGGTTGCTTTGTCCAAGAAAATTTGAGCAAAAATCACCCATGTGCGTTCTGGGCAGCAGCATTTCAGAACCGCTGTGCGGTTCTCCCCGCTCCTTTTCACCTGTGTTGAGAGGCGGCGTCTCCATCGCGCTGGGGCCCCGAGAGACTGCCATGAGCAGAGAGCCCTCCTGCCAACTTGTGCTGGGCTTGCAGTGGTCTCAAGAAAGAAACCGTCGATGCAATGTTGACTACATAGTTAATACCGCTGTCTGATATATTTGAAACTTGCTAAGAGAGTAAATCCTGAAAGTTCTCATCACAAGTAAAAAAAAAAAATTCTTTTTTTGTAACTATGTGAGGTCATGATGGATATTAACTAAACTTACTGTGGAATCATCTCACAATATAGGGTGCATGTCAAGCCGTTCCTCTGCACACCTTAAATGTGTGCAGTGTTGTATGTCAATTATATCTCAGCAGAACTGGAAAAAAAAATGTTGGTTCCTTTAAGCCACTGAGATTTCAAAGTATCGCATGGTGACCACAGTAAGAGCTAACTTCTAGCTTTTTCTCTTTTCCCCTGATAGACAGCCGTGTCCTCCACCTCTAAGTCCCAGCTCTCCGGTTCTGGAGACGCGGTTCCCAGCCCTGGCTGCACATCTAAGCTACCCTTGGAGCCTGTGAAACATCCTGATGCCAGGCTCCACCCCAGAGCAATCAAATCAGAATTTCTTTGAGTGGAAGATTGCATCGGAGAGGTTTCTTCAACACCCAGGGCAGTGCTGCTGCGCCCCCAGGGTTAAGGGCCACGTTGTGGTGGTTGGGCCAGGAGGGCGTTGTCAGTCACCACGCTTCCTGTTCTGAGGACTTGCCATAGGACAGGAGTAAGACCCAACGGTTAACATCGATTTGCTTTCTGCTTGAAACAGCTATTCCTACTTGTACGGACTTTGAAGTGACTCAGTTCCCGCTAAGAATGAGAGACTGGCTCAAGAATATCCTCATGCAACTTTATGAGCCTAACCCTGAACATGCTGGATATTTAAATGAGAAGCAGAGAAATAAAGTAAGTTATGCACAGGTCAGCTCCCTACGTGTCTGCCCAGAAGACCTGAGGAAAAAGGGTGTCAGGGCATAGGTGGGGAGGGGGCTACCTCCCTAAGCGTATAGCAAAAGCCCACTTTGCCTCCCCAGTCTGGTTGGCACATCTGGGATAGTAGCGGTGACCATTCTTGCCACAAGGTATGGGGCATGCTAAACCACCCCATTCCGATGCAAAGGGCAGTGGCCTGAGGGAGAGCTGTCTAACCCATACCTAGAGCAACCTCTGTTTACGCAAGCTGAACCTCAATTCAGCATTTATATATTCATGCCCAGACATATTATTTAAACCTAAATGTCTTTTTGCCCTCATAGGCCAGACATAGATTTATGGTATAAGAGAATTCATTACTCACAATGTCAGTAATATATTAATATTAAAATGTGCAGAATATTGATTCCAGAAGGTCCCAGGAAAAATTTATTCCAGTAGCTAGAATTGATTTATGTGCTGGAGAGAAACAAAACAAAGATATCTGCCTTCACGAGCTTACATTCTAGGCAAAAAGACAGACTCTTAACAAATAAGTGTATATGTGCATGTGTATTTAAACATATGATTTGTGCATGCATATGTATATATTCTCATATGCAAATATGAACATACATGCAAATGTATAAAATATGCCAGGTGAGATGGAATGTGCTATGAAGAAAAAATAAAACAAGAAGATGGGTGTGCCTAAGCTGTGTCAAAGCGGTTTATAGGTTGTAAGAGGAGGACTAAGAGTTGGCCATTGATCTGGCATATGATGATCATAGTTGGCCTTGACAAGAGCTGTTAATGCAGAATGGAGAGGAGAAAAGCTTTAGTGGACAGGGTTCAAAATAGAATAAGAGGAAGGATACAGAAGCAGCAAGTATAAACAATATTTTCAAGAGATTTTGCTGCAAAGGAAAACAGTGAAATAGGGTGGAAGCTGGAGGGGGATGTAAGAGTCCAGCTCCCAGTGGGAGATGGTGGAGGATCTCCTGTGTTTCTGGAAATAAGCCAGTGAAGAAGGAAAGGTGCCCAACTGCCATAGGTTATCCTGAGTAGATGAGGAGGGGTGAGGAGGGGGGGCTCTGGGCACCAGTGAGGGGAGGGCTTAGATTAGGAGCAAAGAACATTCATCCACACTGATAAGGAGGGAAGCTGGTAGATGTGGTCATGGGAATGGTTAGAAGTTCTGTTCTGATTGCTTCCAATTACTCAGTGAAATGGAAATACCAGTGAAAGCTAGGAGTTTTGCACACATTTCCCCAAAATAATTTCTATCCTCTCTCTTTAATACCTCATCACAGAGAGCCATGAGAGCATTAGAAACAAAACAGAAATTTTAGGTAGGGCGGACAAACAGTATTGCACTAAGGGCTACACTGAGCCTGAGCAGGCAGTGGATGGCAATTCCCTGAGGATTAAGAATGGAGTATGCCAACGGGGGAAGAGTGGGCTTTTCACTCACTAACTAATCAACAGTTTTGCCTAAATCAGTTAAAACTTTCTCATAGTTTTAAGGAATGCAAGAAACATTATTTAGTTCAAAGAAAAAAATCAAAAAGGACAAATTTCTTCTGAAAACTTAAGTTGTTTTACTGTTGGCTGTTATTCTATGTAGAAAAAAGAAAGGCTGTTGTTGATTAGAAGGCATTTCATTTGGTCTCATACAATGGCGTGGGCTTGTTTTCCTCCGTCATGGTATTGCATTGCTCTTCAAGTAAGCTTTAGCTAGGGATAATTTGATTACATTTCTCTGACGATCTTTCTCCCTTCCTAATTCCAGGTCAAGAAAATTTACCTGGATGAAAAGAGACTCTTGGCCGGGGACCATTCCATTGACCTTCTCTTAAGGGACTTTAAGAAAAACTACCACATGTATGTGTACCCTGTACACTGGCAGTTCAGTGAACTTGACCAGCATCCTATGGACAGGTAGGAACTCTTTACCTTCCCATGACCAGGTCACTTTCCTGTTATAATGTCTAGTTATCTCGACAAAGAGAATTCTAAACAGATTTAGGGGGTTTCCCGGTTCCAGTCTAGAAGACTGAAATGTCAAATAAATGTGGTTTGGTGTTTAAACACAAAACTGCTTTGGAAATCATAGAGAATGGCCACACCCCAGCTCCCAAGTTCACACGTTTCCCACTGAGACTCTTCTAATTCTCTCACTCTTGATCCTAAAGTCCCAAGATAATCTGATTGGCCCAACTTGGGTCAAGTGCTACATCTGGAACAATCAGGTAGGGCCAGTTTGCAGGAACATGATCTCTGGGGTGCACCCCTACAAATTTAGAATGGCGGGAGGGCAGGTTTCAATGAAAAAGGAAACCTTAAGAATTGACACCCCAAAAGCTGTCTATCTTACCCAAAGATAGTTTCATTTGCAACTTTTCATGAGCGTACTATTCATTTGGCGTAGTCAGCAATCTTGTGGAAGAAAGACGCCCTTGGTGATTCTAAGAGTTAACTTTCACACACAAGCTACTCAGCTTATAGGCCGCCATGAATTTCATTGCAGAGTCTTGACCCATTCGGAACTTGCTCCTTTGCGAGCGTCTCTGGTGCCCATGGAACACTGCATCACTCGCTTCTTTGATGAGTGTGACCCCAACAAGGATAAGCACATCACCCTGAAGGAGTGGGGCCACTGCTTTGGAATTAAAGAAGGTAAATTCATCATCATTCTCTACCAGTGGTTCTCAACCTTCCTAATGCCGCGACCCTTTAGTACAGTTCCTCATGTTGTGGTGACCCCCAGCCATAAAATTATTTTCGTTGCTACTTCATAACTGTAATTTTGCTACTGTCATGAATCGTAATGTAAATATCTGATATGCAGGATGTATTTTCAGGGGTCGCGACCCACAGGTTGAGAACCGCGGTAACCTAAGCCCCGTAGCCCTCATAGAGACGGCCTGCTGTGTGTTCCCATCGAAAGCTAGAAACTGCAAGGTGGCAGCATCCCAGGCAGGGCTCCTTCAGAGAAAGTACTCTCCTGGCAAGGTTTTCTCTGACTCCCTTTATGATGCTCGAAGAGTAGCAAGGGTGAATATTTAGAGGATAACTGCATTGAGGCCTCAGCAGTTGGTTAAGCCTAATAAAATGATGTGAACCCAGAGAGTTGTGGCAAATGTCAGAAGGCTGCCCTTCTGAGAAAAGGATTTGATATCCTTCCTTAACCTGGGTATTGCATATATAACTGATTTCAGAGAGGAAGGGAGAGGGAGAGAGAGAGAAACATCAATGATGAGAGACAAGCACTGATCAGCTGCCTCCTGCACATCCCACACTGGGGATCAAGCCCACAACCCAGGCATGTACCCTGACTGGGAATCAAACCGTGACCTCCTGGCTCATACGCTGACGCTCAATCACTGAGCTACACCAGCCAGGCTGGACCAAACTTTTAAAAAATCATATGTGAAGAGTGAAACAGCCAGCCTGCTTCTGCTGATGGGAGACATCAGAAGAACCTCAGAATTCATTACCAACACACCAACAAGAGCTGGGTCCTACATCACAAGTTGTATCCCAATAATATTCCTTTAACCCAAAAGTGACCCATTACTTCATCTTCAGTGACAAAAATAAAATATTAAATTATGAGGGTTTTTCTTTACTCCCACAGTGGAGGAATTTAAATTTAGACATTTGTTTTGCTAGGTTATGTCTTAATCTACTTGCTTTTCTTTTCCTAAGTTAGAGTTGATTTTTATGAGCAAGCATGTTTTCAATAATCAAAATTTGTAAGATATTTGTAAGATTTTTTTGTTGCTGTTGTTGTTGTTGATCTTCACCTGAGGATATTTTCCCATTGATTTTTTAGAGAAAGTGGAAGAGAGAGGGAGACAGAGGGAAACATTGATGTGAGAGAAACACATCGATGGGTTGCCTCCTGCACGTGCCCCAACCAGGGCCCAGGCCAGGGAGGATCCTGCAACCAAGGTTCGTGCCTTTGACTGGAATCGACCCCTGGACCCTTCGGTCTGCAGGCCGAGGCTCTATCCACTGAGCCAAACTGGCTAGGGCTGAAAGATGTTTTTAAAAATAGGAAATCAAAACTGATTACAATGTAAATGACCAGTGAAGACCAAATCCTTAAGGCTGAGGTTTTATGCATACATTCACGACATACATGTAGAATAACAAATGACCAAGCAGTAAATTAAGTTCCTCAAAGGTAAGAAGTTCCCCAAAAGAGGTAACTTGTGTGAACTTCACTTTTAAAGTAGTCTTTATGCACATGTATAATGCCTTGAAATTAGAAAGAGCTGAGAATATGATGAATTAGTTATCTATATATAAAAAAGCCCAGTGACCCTTACGGAGAAAGGACCAGAACAACTGGTAGTTATGACGCACACTGACCACCAGGGGGTAGATGCTCACACAGGAGCTGCCCCCTGGTGGTCAGTGCACTCCCACAGCGGGAGCGCCACTCAGCCAGAAGCCTGACTCATGTCTGGCAAGTGCAGCAGCGCTAAGGAGCAGTGAGCCAAGTAGTAAGGAGCGAGCAGGCGGGTAGTTAGGAGTGAGGGGTCTTGGATTGTGAGAGGGCTTAGGCCGGGCTGAGGAACCCCCCTCCCCATGCACAGATTTCCTGCATCAGGCCTCTAGTTAGCCTGGCCAGAGTGGCTTAGTTAGTTGACATCATCCTGTACCCTGAAAGGTTGCAGGTTCGATTCCCAGATGGGGCACGTGTGAAAGGCAGCCAACTGATGTTTCTCTTGTTTCTCTCTCACATTGAGGTGTGTGTGTGTGTGTGTGTGTGTGTGTGTGTGTGTGTC
>NW_006288188.1:853662-858810 GCF_000327345.1 Myotis davidii
CCACCATTCTGGAGAGGGAATAACATGGCTGGGGCAGGATGTACTTGTGTGTGCCCTTTTAGATGGCACTTGATTTTAAAGGAGGAAGCAAAAGACGAATATGAACAGAGACCGTTTATTTAAGGAAACTGTGGCCACTGTTCAGCACGTAGGCTCCCTCAGGCTCTGGGCTGGGCGGTTGTCTGGGAGGAGCAGGAAGAGCTTAAAGTCCAGTGACTGCAAAGCTCCTAATGGTCTTGTTTGTTCAGTGTGGTTTGGCCGTGATTACGTTATTATGAAGAAGGGAAAGAATTATCACACAGTAAGCCAATAAAGCAGATACGAAACATTCAGTCAGAACCAGTAAACAAGTTACTGCTTTGGGATACAGATAGGGAAGGCAAAAACAGGTATGTCTCAGTTTATAAGTATATCCTTCCTTCCCTCTGGGCTGAGAAATCAACAGAAGGACACGATAATTTTAGCCAGACTTTTCCTGAATTTTAATGGCCTTTGATGTGAACTAAATGTGCTCAAATATTCCAGCCCTGTCATTAACTGGCTATGTGAATTAGGGTATGCCACTCGTCCCCCGCAGGTCTCATTTTCCTTCTATGTCCAAAAAGGGGTTCATTTAAAAGGTGGTGGAGTCTTACTTATTTACTGCCCAGGACATAACATGTGTATGTATACTTATTGACATATAGCCACACTAATCTTCAGGAAAGCCTTCCTCGTGGGACTAATAGGGTAAACAAGTTGGATCATGCAGGTCCTACTAACCCAGTTAAAGACATCACCCTAGGAGTCCTGGAGGATCACCAACGTGTTTTAAACAGGGAGTGATTTCATTGGGTTTATATTTAAGGAAGATTCTTTTGGTTGCATTGTGGAGAAGCCAAAAAAACAGTTGAGAAGATGATGTGGTAGATTTAGGCAAGAGTTGATGAGAGCTTGAACTAGGGCAGTTACATTAGGGAAACGAAAAATAAACACATTCAAGTTATATATTAGAAACCTATTCAAAATATATTCAAGAATATAAACAAACTAGAGGCCAGTACACGAATTCATGCACCAGTGGAGTCCTTTGGCCTGGCCTGTGGGATTGGCCAAAATTGTCTCTCCAACATCCCCCAAGGGGTCCCGGATTGCAGAGGGCACAGGCCAGGCTGAGGGGCCCCACCGGTGCACAGTCGGGGCTGGGAGGGACACAGGAGATTGGCCAGCAGGGAGGGACAGTGGGAAGGTTCCAAGGCATGTCCAACCCCATCTCACTCAGTCCCGATTGGCCGGACCCCAGCAGCAAGCTAACCTACTGGTTGGAGTGTCTGCCCCCTGGTGGTCAGTGCACATCACAGCAACTGGTCGACCAGTTGACTGTCTGCCCCCTGGTGGTCAGTGCATGTCATAGTGAGCAGTTGAGCTGCCTTTGCATATCATTAGCATGTTATGCTTTGATTGGTTGAACGGCCGACTGGACAACTGGACACTTAGCATATTAGGCTTTTATTATATAGGATATAAATTAGTTTATAAGTAATGAAACTATTATCCCAATTTTACAAATGAAGCCAGTGCTCCAAAGAAATATACCAAACTCATCATTTTTCCCACTCTTGGAGTGAGAGGAAGATTTATATTGGGCAGGAGAATTACCTGGTGCCCCAGACAGGGTAGTAGCTTAGTCTGCAACAATTACTGAGGGAGGGCCATACTGGTAAGGGGCAGTCTTATAGCCCCCTGAGGATGCTGTCTTCCTCTGTAGGTGCAGCAACAAGTTCTTTTCCAATTACTCGATTGGAAATTTGATTTGTCACTGGACCTCCACTTATTTCCATTATATCTTAACAACCCTTACAGATTAGTATACTTGGCATTACTTGGCTGGGCCTCCCTGCAACATCCTCTATCAGTGGTTCTCAACCCTCCATCAGAACTACCTGCAGAGCTTTCTAAATGTACACGCCACTGGCCCACCCTTGGGGGTTCTGATGCAGGAAGCCAGCATGAAGCCTGAAATTATATATTTTTTTTAAGCTTCACAGGTGACCAATGCCCTCCCCAGGATGAGAACCATCATGCTGCCTGTTCTAATCCTTCAGCTCCAATGTTGTTTGTTTCTAGAACTACTCTGGCTACTTCCTAAAACTGTGCTTTGTTTTGTTTTCGCCTTTTTACAGAAGACATAGATGAAAACCTCCTGTTTTGAGTTAAGATCTGAAAGAACTCAAACTTCCCAGCATCCTCCTCTATGCTGACCACTTCTGAAATCCATGCAGCTGTGATACGTGTAGATTCATATTTAGCAGAATGTTTGCATGTCTGAGAAGACAATGAGCAATTGCTTGATAACTGTATATGCACCAGCCATTTAACATTGATGTTGGAAATAAGACTTTAACATTAAGTGAAGTTGATATATGCAGAATGCTGTATGCTGTTTGTAAACAGTTTAACTCATCACACTGTATCAATTTATGAGATACGTCCTTTTGTCTGTAATACCATGTGCATGTCGAGAAAATGCAGCAATGCCCTTTTGTTGTGAATGTGTATTATTTTCCATGTATTAATACCCTAATAAAAATCCATAGAAATCCAAGCACTTGTTCAAGTTTTTTTCCAGTCATTTATTTAAAGAACTATATATGAAAGATCAACCCAGGGCTCACGCTTCATATCAAATTATAATTGTGCTTCCTAGACCCTATTAGTTAAAAAAATTCAAGTGTGAACGTCGTTGGGAGAAACGTTTCCTATGGGAAACAAATGTTCAGTTGTTAAATGGTAGTTGCTCATGAATGTCCTTTGTCATAATGTAAGTTTAAACAGGGAACAAGCGAATTCAAGTGTTCTTTATCGATTCAATTAAAAATGTAGACAATTGTGCACTGCTTGATACAACTAACTTTAGCTTTTATGCAGGTGTCCATGTGTTTTGGGGAGAGAGGGTGGCCCTGTAAAAATTCTACACATTTCACGTCCTCAAAATAGTGTAACGATAACACGGACAGTGGAGATTCCTGAATTGCTTTGATGCCCAATCGAGTCAGAGGTAGACATCACTACTGTAAATTGAAGCAAGAACATTTGTCTTAAGAGAAAGTGTGTTCTCATTTGAGCTCTTTTTTGGTAACTATTATTACAGTAAAAGCTAGATTGCAAAAATATAAAAGACACCATAATAGAGTGTCTAGGATCTAAAAGACCTTGTCACCCTTACTCTACTTTAAATATTTGAAAGAAAATAAAATGGTTTTTTACATATTTTCTTCCATGAAAGAAAAGACATCAATGCAATTATCTCTGATTATTTCTTTCAACAATCAGAAATGTGTTGTTGGTAAGAGCTTGATCTCTGATAGTCACTGAGAAAATGTGCCCCTAAGAACTTTATCTGTAGGATACTTCTGGCAGAGTTTGTTTTTATCAGGATAATCTTCCCTGATTAACTTCAAAATTTTATTTCTCTCTCTTCTTAGCTCAGTGAGTCACTTGTTCTTAACCAGAGCACATCACACCATGTCATGTCTAAGTAATTAAGTTCAATTTGATTAGTCAAAATCTAATTATTATTTATTAGATTTTCCCAATGAGGGAAATAATTTTAGAAATGATCTCAAATTTAGAATGTTTTTGTATGTAGCTCTAAAGAAATGACATGAGAGGTCTTAACTAATTACAAAACAAGTTTCTATTCATGAGTTTGCTGGGAACGGTGAAATTGTACTTAGTGGTATTAATTAGACCTAAATTATCATTGTAAATGTTTTGCATGTTTTGGAATAGTTAAACGTGATTTTTAATGCTGAAGACACTACCTAAATATTTACTAAAAATGTTTTATTTTGAAATAAAAAATATTATCTAAAAATAGAAAATTGTAGAAGCTTAACATTTTCTATCTGTTCAGGCTCCCATGTGTATCACTGCCCTAAATGACATATTGTAGAAGCACTTTAATATTCTTGGTGGTCACAGTGTTTAATTGTGGGTTGTGATAAAGACATTACCCTAATCCCAACCAAGGGGATGAAGTTATTTTCTCAGTAATCAGTCTTTAATCCTATCTCTGTGCAATTGAGAGACTTTATGAGTTGGAGTTTCTAGTCTGGAAACAATTATTCACTTTAGCTTTGAATTTTATGACTCATATTGCCCATACCCATGAAAGCATTAGTAATACAGCTTAAATACTAGATGGGCATAGAGGTACTAGGCGATCACACTGCTCCTTGAATTCTTGCTCCGAGGGCCATTTGAAGCAAAGGTAATTTTTTAAAAGGACATACAGTGTCATTTGGGTTGATTCTATTGCACTAGGCAAAAGAATGTAAGATATTCTTGTGATGGAGAATTTAATGATTTCTAATAGTTTCAATTGACAAAGGAAAAAAGAAATTCAAGGGTTTGAATCTAAGGAAGAAAACTACAAAGGAGAGATGTGGGGAAAGGAGGGAGAGGAGGATAAGTTGCTTAAATTCAGGCAAAATAAAATGGCACAAA
The DNA here is from genome assembly GCF_000327345.1 of Myotis davidii. Classification (NCBI taxonomy): domain Eukaryota; kingdom Metazoa; phylum Chordata; class Mammalia; order Chiroptera; family Vespertilionidae; genus Myotis; species Myotis davidii. Next base: position 858,151 of record NW_006288188.1, read on the forward strand.
GTTAAATCGGATTTCGGTTTCAAATACATATGAAATAGTTGAAGAGTGACTTATATATAAAGAGGTACATCTTGCTTCAGATCCTGGGGATAAGTCTTAATAAGAACATGATGAAGTTTCTTTTTCTTCCAAAATTCAGTTCTAGAGTTCCGTGATTTGGCTGGAAACTCCCAAGGTAAGTTCATTTAAATTAAGTGTGATGGAGGACCATAAAAAGGTTTGCTTTCTGAATTAGCTAGCCAGTAAAGACGACATTGATTTGCTTTATGGAATCTACTCATATTATGCTTTTTGTCTGCCAACCCATATGCCTTACAAGATTTTTTCCAGATCCTTTCCTTCTTGAGAAATTAAAGTTGTCAGTAACAGCATCCAGACCATGGTGAGTCTCACAGGGTTCGTAGAAGCTCAAGGTGGATTTATTTGTATATTACATAAGGAATCTCATTTGAGCCGGTAATGGTACATCCCCAATACTAAGCATGATATAACATTGGTGTTTGAAGATCTGTGGGTAGAGATAACAAATTCAAATAACTTCAGGGACCAAACAGATCAGCGGTTCTCAACCTGTGGGTGGTGACCCCTTTGGCGGTCGAATGACCCTTTCACAGGGGTCGCCTAAGACCATCCTGCATATCAGATATTTACATTAGGATT
>NW_006288188.1:859074-868850 GCF_000327345.1 Myotis davidii
CCCCACTTCTTCTAATGCCACTTCTTCAAAATAGACTTGCCCAGGCTGAAAACCAACTTCTGCGCATGGGCCACAAAGTTTCAATCGCCCGCACATGGTATTTTGTGGAAGAGCCACACTCAAGGGGCCACAGAACCGCATGTGGCTCGCAAGCTGAGGTTTGCCGACCACTGTTCTAACCCTTTCATTCCAGACTCCTCCCTCAGGATGGAATTTCTCATCCTGGCTGGCCTTTTGAGCACCGCCACTGCTCTGCCCATCCCTGTGAGTACTCCCGCCAGTTGTCCACTCCACTTCCATTCTAGAGACAGTATTTCTGGGCTAGAAAGCATTCCCTAAATATTCTCATTTCACAAAAGAGGATCGTGGAGTCCAGCAATGCTGTAGACCCAGACACATCCCGTTTTTCCCTCAGCCCAAGGGTCTTCCCAATACGAATCCCAGCTGCATGGTGCCATTTGCTAAGTGCATGACCTTGAGCGAGGAAGAAACCCGTGGCTTCCAGTCTGTAAATTGAGTTATAAGAGCGACCTCAGGACCTGCAGAGAATGATAAAAATGCAGGAGCACCGAAGAGTCCTAATTGGAGCACAGGAAACTCTTAAATAAACTTAGCAAGAGAGAACAAATATTCTGCAGTGACCTAGGTCTTTTTTTTTTTAATCCTCACTCGAGAATATCTTTCCATTGATTTTTAGAGAGAATGGAAGAGAGAGGAAAAGACAGAGAGAGAAATATCAATGTGAGAGACTTACATCGATTGGTTGCCTCCTGCACAAGCCCTGACCAGGGCCTGGGCCAGGAAGGAGCCTGCAACCGAAGTACATGGCCTTGACCGGAATCAAATGTGGGATTCTTTGGTCCACAGGCTGATGCTCTATCCACTGAGCCAAACTGGCTAGGGCGTGACCTAGGTCTTAATTACACAGTTTGAATTGAGTTTCATTTATAACAAGAGGCCCAGTGCACAAAATTCATGCACTGGTAGTGTCCCTAGTGGCTGTCGGCTGCCAGCTGGGGCCTCCCTCCCTTCCCCAGGCTGGCCCCGCCCCCTGGCCAAACTCCTGACGACCTCTCTGTCCAGGGGACAATTTGCATACCACGCTTTTACTGTGTAGGATACCCTTACCCCAAACTGCCTCAGGTGGACTATAGCCGTGCTTTCTACATCTATCCAAGTGAGACCTATGAGTCTAACTGGTGTCTGTTATAGTCTGAATGCATAGGACACCAAGTAGGCAAGAAACCCTCTTCCCTGCACATTTTTTTTAACAGAGGGGTTTTCGGAGAAGTGAGGGAGCTTTCAAAATTTGTTTTTGGGGATACCAAATCTAAACTTCTACTTCCATACTCCCTTCACTTTTAACTTCCAGATGCTGAGAACATTGTTGATTCAAAGAAAAAGAGGCATGTAGTATTAATTAATCTGAAGAAACTTATTTCCATTCTGATCGCTGGGCAGAATTAATTCAACTTTTCCTTATTAGATACTCAGCCGTGTTTTATTTCAGAGGTGAAGCTACATTACTGATGAGCATAATGCTCAGTAGCAGCTTGTTACCCGCCCTCAGTTCGAATAAAACCTCTTTGTAATGAGTAATGTTTTGCCACATATGTTGTTTCACCTCGTTGCTGTTATTGTTTTACAAGCTCGAACAATCTGGAGGCAGTTCGAGTGATCAGGTAAACTTCTAGTTGTATTTTCAAAGGGCATGTTCATCATTTTAAAAGTTTGCAATTGGGGGAGGTGGGGCTAGGAGATCAACCGAAGGACTTGTATGCATGCATATAAGCATAACCAATGGACACAAGACACTGGGGGGTAGGGGAGGCTGAGGGAAGGCCAAGGGGGGGTGGGGGAAGGAGACAAACGTACTACACGTAATATTTTAAGCAATAAAAAAAAGCTTAAAAAAATAAAATAAGTTTGCGATTGTCTGCAATCACTGACATCGTGTTTCTTCTTACAGAGGTTTAGCTTTTACCCACCCCAAGGACTACCATTTTTTCCTCAGATCCCATTTTTCCCACCTCCACAATTTCCCCCAGTAAGTATGGATTTGGGAAATCTCAAATTGTGAAGAATACTTATTAGTTGGATGATGATGATAAAAATTTCCAAATTTTAATAGGGAAATGTGAAGCTTTACAAGGTTGCCAGGCGTCAGCTACTCACACTCTCCTCCCCACATAGCTTGTGGTGGAGTGTGACAAGGGACTAGCAAACTTCCCCCTAAATCTTCCTCTTGCCATCAAGAAAGTATTTATACTGAGTTACTTAAACTATGATGAGGCTAGTTACTCTCCATGAAGAGAATACTACCCTCTTTCTATAAGACCCATTCGTTTTGTTTTTTCTTAATCACCTTGTTGCTTTCTTTCCTCTACAAAGTTTTTGGTTTGTTTTTTGTTTTTTTTTTCCAGCTCTTCCTAAGTTTTTCTCACAGGTCAAACAATATAATTGGTTTTCTCTTCTTATTGGGCCCTCTCTCATCTTTTTAATATCTGAGTTCTTATAACACTTTTTAATAAAGGTCGGAACAATGCTAAATACATAATAGAACTGCCGTTATTCTGTATGTGATACTTTTATTGATGCCAACCGCATTCATTCAGTTAATATTTACTGAGTGTCTATTATCTAATGGGGTCTATAGTGAGGGCTGGAAATACAAAAGAGTATAAGTTCACCGTCTGATGAGGAAGAGAAATTCATAAATGAAAAAAAAAAACACTGTGATTTGATAAGTGCGTCTAGATGCAAATGCCAAGCTGACTTCGGCTGTGGATCAAAGACTTCATTCGCAGGGAGACGGCATCTGAGCCAGGATGAGAAGCGGGTGAGGGAGAGGGAACCACAGTGCTTGGGACAGACCTAAGAAGGACCTTGCAATTTAAGGGAAGAATGACCAGTACAATGGGGCTGCAACACAGGCTGGAAACTTAAAATTTGGACAGTATTTAAGCAATGATGTTTTGGAAAGTTCACAAAAATTTTAAGATAGCATCTTGCTTAACATCTTGTTTATCACCTAAAAATACGTTTAAAACATAAATACCATTCTGTGTAATTTTGTTTTTATATCTAAATATAACAAACACCTTCCCTTTGCTGGTATTTAATTTCAAATGGTTTACTTCTCAACTTCAAGTAGGCTTTTGGAAATTTGTCACCAAAGTTACAGTCCGCACTGGAACATTCTTTTAAAACATTTTCACAACTGAATCTTAGCCACTAAATTTCTAAGTACTTACATTTTAATTAATTGCTAATTATTTTTATTCTAGTCAAGTCTAGGTGCATTGTTCCCCTTTCTGGGCTGACATTCAGTAAGATTTGTTTTAAATTAATACAAAATTCTAAAGTCTTGGTTTATAATTAGAATATAGGAATCTCTATATAAAATATAGAGATATGTCTATATCATCTCTATTATAAAATTAAGTGTAAATCTATATGGAAAAAAATCACTGGTATTTGAAATGGAAACTCTTCCTTCCAGCAGGTGGCAGAGTAGTATTAACTATAGGCAAAGTTTCCCCTTTGCCACGTTTTCTCCTAATAATAGATCTTAGTGGCTGTGCTTAAGGGGTAATTAAAATTGCCATGATCTGAAGAGGGAAGATTTACTTGTGTCCTCTTCCTATATGAAATGGCTGAACAGGAAAAAAAAGATCAGGCAAAGAATGAACTGTAGAGAAACTGATAGATTTGCAAGAATTATCAACATGTAAAACAGGGCGTTAGGTTTGACTAATTAAGCAAAATAAGCATACCTCTTGAAAGAAAAAAATTATGAAGATTTGGAATCTAACCTCCACGAATTAGAAGGTGGGCTCTCTGAGAGCACATAATTGCTCCATGATTACTGGATGGATGGATGACTGGATGGATGAGAAAATGAATGCATAAGTGAGAAAAAAGCCAAAGCAAAATGTTCACATTTTATTTTATTCGCAACTCATTTATTTTATTTTTTTTTTTATAGATTCCAATTCCTCTTCGCAGTCCATATAATCCAAATCAGGTAATTATACTTAAAGTTCCCTTTTAAAAATTATTTAAATGAATACAAAACAAAACTTGAAAATTATTTCAATTTAATCAGAGAATTTGATATAAGAATTAATGGTTATTATTCTCTTACAGGGTTCATTAGTTATTGATACTTTGTTTGACTCGAGTCCTTTAATGTACAAATCTCGCATACTCTTGAAAACTGAATTACCTAAGACCTGAAATTTTCTTGATTATATAGAGCAGTGGTTCTCAACCTTCCTAATGTTGCGACCCTTTAATACAGTTCCTCATGTTGTGGTGCCCCCCAATTTCATTGTTACAAATTGAACATAACTAAAGCATAGTGGTTAATCACAAAAACAATATGTAGTTATATATGTGTTTTCCAATGGTCTTAGGCAACCCCTATGAAAGGGTCGTTCAACCCCCAAAGGGGTCGTGACCCACAGGTTGAGAACAGCTGATTTAAATTTTACTTCTGAAGGGATTGTATTGAATGAGGAATAATTACAAATGACAAGATTGACTCAGACACAAACCAAAAAGTAAGTTATGTACATAACAATAATCTTTCCTAAAATTATAGGAAATGACATTAAAGTTTTTTCTCATAAAGAAGTAATCCCAAAATATAGCCTTTTTCCAACCTAGTAAGCATAAGTTTAATGATCTTCCCTAAAAGTCCCTACTACATCTGGAGCTCACAAAAGAAAATGGGGGAGTTGGCTGTAGGGATTTACTTAAAATATTAGCAAATATGAATTTCAATGACATAATTTTAGTAATGCTAAGAATTCTAAAAAGCATGTTTCCATTTAATCAAGCTAATATAAAATGTGTAACATAAAAAAGATAGATAAAATGCTGCATTACACCTCCTTGGTTATTTGATTTTTTTCTTTATTTTAGGTCCTGACAACTAATGACATAATAGCGGTAAATATATTCTAGCCTGTTAATCGATAAAGTTTATAAAAATACTAGGGTTCCAGTACACGAATTCGTGCACCTTGCAAGGAACTGTGAGCCATGAGGCTGCAGTGGGCACAGGGGCGGGTCTTGGCCCATCCTCCCCGCCCCCGCCTGGACTCTCCCACTGCAGCCCCTGGTCCCCTGTCTGCAGGCACCCCTGCTCCCGTTGCCACTCCCATGCGCTGACAGCACCAGCGCCACTCACACCCACTGATGGCACGAAGCGATTGGGGCCAGCACCATCAGCAGGTGCGAGTGGTGGCTGCTGCCCTGATCGCCCCTCAGGAGCAGGGGGAGGTGGATAAGCACTCAGGGTGCTCACAGTGGATGCGAGCAGCGGTTCTGGCGCCAGCAGTGGATGCGAGCGGGGCCCACGCTGGCAGCAGGTGCTAGCGCCCAGCGGGACGGTGGTGTGTGGGAGCAAAGAATTTTCAGTAACCACCAGAGACTCACCCCAATGACAGCAACCAGACCCCACCGTGGTCTGCTTCCCCACTCACCTGCTCCACCATCCCACCGTGGCCGACGCCCGCCATGTTCTGTGTGCACCCCCTGGTGGTCAGCACATGTCATAGCGACCAGTTGTTTGGTTGTCCTGCCATTCAGTCTATTTGCATATTAGGGTTTTATAGAGAGAGATTTTATATATACATATACATTACATATATAAAATGTATAGGTTTTATACATTCAATACCCTACATATGATGAGCCACTTCATCATGAATATTACTATCTTTATTATTCCAATTCATTTGGAAACTAAATAATGCATGGCTATTAAATTCAAAAACAAAAAAAAATCTCAATGCCTGCGAACAGTTCTTCATTCATTTACTCAATTAATCCAAACTACAAATCAACAAGACAATCTCATCTCTTATTGATGAGGGTGAAAGTGAAGAGTCATGAGACTAAATAGTTACAGAATAAGTTGCTTTAGAAGATGTGAAACAGACTTGATTATTTCTTCTAACAAAGCATTAGCATAAACATAAATACATTAAAGATTATCAAGTCTAAATCCCAACAGATAATTTTTTACTGAATTGCACATCATTCAACTTTTTTAAGGAGGCCTTTTATTGATACAATAAGTTATTCAGAATCTTAGTTTACAGAAACACAGGATAAATACGTGGAGTTACAAAAGATATTTAAAAATTCTATGTCCTGGTCTAAAAAATACTTTTCACACTTAAACATTTTCTGAAATCAAGGCACATACCACAGCAGATACTAGATTTCATCTAGAATCTCCTTTTTCTTCAAAATGCGCTCATTAACTAAATGGTGCATTTTATAATCATGGTACCAGAGAATCAGGGACATGCCATATTTTGTAATAATGTCAGAAAGTTAGGCCAAAATTACAAGATAAAATTTTCAGGATCCTTCAATATAGACTATTTAAAGTCTACCGTCTTGAAGAACACTGAAGTGTCCCAGAAATGTTAAGCTCAAACAGATAGCTCTGAGCCCAACTAAAAAAGAACCGAAGTCTTTTGAGTTCAAATACCTCAGTGCTCTTCCCAGAGTCCATTCTGTTTAAGCCGCATTACTGTCTAACTCCAAAAGGAAAGTATCTCTAACTAAAAATGTTTTAAGAAACTACCTTCAATGACTAATTGTTGGTAATTACAAAAATTAGCAAGTTCATCTTTCTATCAAAACATGGCTAAAAGAGCACTGGCCTGTGATTTGAAAGTCTAAATTTTAATCTCATTGTTACAATTAAATTATCTACATGACCTTAGGTAAATGTATATATTTGGCTCCAAGGTCCCCACCAGTGAAAATATTGACTCCTCAGACACATGACTCATTCAGTTTACCTACTAGTAGATCTGAACTCTTAACATCTACTTATATTTTGTTTTTCTGACATTTTTTTTAAATATATTTTATTGATTTTTTTACAGAGAGGAAGGGAGAGAGAGAGTTAGAAACATCGATGAGAGAGAAACATTGATCAGCCGCCTCCTGCACATCTCCCACTGGGGATGTGCCCACAACCCAGGTACATGCCCTTGACCGGAATCGAACCTGGGACCCCCTAGTCCGCAGGCCGACACTCTATCCACCGAGCCAAACCGATTTCGGCTGAATTTTTTTTAAAGCACTGTTGGCCACAACCCATCCTGGAAAGAATCCTGACAGAATAATTTATAGAAACTGCTGTATCTTCATGGTCATACTTTTTTCTTCTCCCAGTGATCCTACTTAAGTCAGGGAGCAGGAAAAAGCATCCTAAGAGAACAAATGATACTCAGGTCACGAACAAGTCAAGACAGTGCTGAACCTGGCAGCTCTACAAATAGAGAGCTTTGCCTTGCTGGTCAAAAGGTCAATGGTCTTTGAGCAAGCTGCCAGCCTCCTAAAACAGAGCGACCACGTGGAAGCTACAAAGCAATACTTTTCCAGTGAAACTGGTTGTGTAAGCAAACCCTCGGTGCAAAGTACTCAGAGTTGTCCTAAAATGTCGGTTCCAGTATCATTCACACAGGGAATTTGCGTAATATAAGCAAGCACTTGTATGCTTGTATGGAAGTGTACACAGTGAGTTTATTAACCATTCACATCAATTTTCTATCTTTTAGATATAGTGAATACAGTTACAAGGCAGTTATAGGAAAATAGTTCTGTGAATTAAGGGAATTTATTTTTGTTCAGTTTTTTTTTCTGTTTATTATCATCTCTTAATACCAACAGTATTAAGTGAAACAAGCAAGTCACTAAATAGCCAAGATATTAAACTATTGCTGGTATGACAAGTGACTTTTTTTTTACCAATTTCTCCACTTTTTTATTATAGTTGACAGAATTGAGATAATTTGAATCTAGATATTGCATTCTCATTTAAAAATCTTACATCATGCAAATAAAAAACTAAGCAGTAAAAAGGAATTATTTTTTCATTAAAAACATTTTCATATAGAAAATATTTTAACTTATGTATGTACTAAGTTAAAATAAATCCATGATAGCACTGATCATTCATTTTTCTTCTCTCACAGTTAATCAGTTCTATTTTGAACCAACTCCTGGTAAGTTCATATTAATTTTTAAGCTTTTATAAACTAAAAACCTACTTAATACATTTAAGATAATATTTTTAATTTTTTTTTACTTTTAGGGGTTACTTGGGGTAAGGCTTCATTTCTATGATTATACTGATAAAAGTAAGTGACATTTAACCTCAGAAAAGGTAAGCATATTCTTGAGAACCGTAAAAACATATGGCAGAATCACACAACTGATGTACTCAAATTGGAGCTCATGAATTATAAACTCAATTTTCTCCAAGATCTTTAGATCATAATTTCTGCAGGACTAAAAGGTATTCTTTTCATAATGCCCATGGTATTTAACAAAACTTCCTTTACAGAAATATATGCAATATTAGGTTAAGAAATTTCAATCAGTAAAATTTGTCTCAAGCTTATTGTTGTCTTGTGGACAATCATGACAGCAGTAAGCAAAGCCTGCTGTGAAATTACCAAACCTCAGAATGCCTGACGGCAAGGCAGCACCTCTCCTTAACACACAAGCATCAGCTCGCTTGGTGGAAAGGCTGCAAACCTTGAGACTCTACTTTGAATCTCACCCAAGTTTGCTTTCATTTAAAATATATACAAAAAACATAGACCAAAAAGGTGTATCCCTTTTTTAAATATCTGAATTAATGTCAATTAAAATTATATACAGTATGCTTATTTTAAGCTACCTAGAGAGAATCCTACGAATCAAAATACTCTCAATTCCAATCTTGAGAAAGGAACTGGATTTCACCTGTTTTACTTCTAATAAGTTCCACTGCCCTAGAGTGCTTATTTAGTGCCTCCTACCACTTTTTTGTTGTTGTTAATCCTCACCTGAGGATATTTTTCTATTGATTTTTAAAGAGAGTGGAAGGCAGGGGGAGAGACAGAGAGAGAGAAACATCAATGTGAGAGAGACACATGGACTGGTTGCCTCCTTCATGGGCCTAACCAGGACTGGAGATCAATGCAACCAAGGTCCGTGCCCTTGAGCAGGCCAACGTACTACCCCCTGAGCCAAACTGGCTAAGGCTCCTACCACTTTTAACATTCTATTCCCTGAGCCAAACTGGCTAAGGCTCTTACTACCTTTAAGGTTCTATTTCCTGAGCCAAATTGGCTAAGGTTCCTAGCACTTTTAATATTCTTATCAGGCCATCAGGAGCCGAGTGGGAGGAATTAAGTCTGTGTTGCAAATAAGACAATTGAGGATTCAATGTATCAGTATATCAGAGTCACGTTATTCTCTACCTCCTAATATACAAGATTATACCAATACTAATCCATCAGCAATAAATAACCCTAATATGAGAGGTGTGGGTAGAGGAGAAAAAGAAATTATGGCAAAAACTACCTTCATATAATAACTATAATCTGTATCATTTATTTTTTCAGTAATAATTCTCTCATTACTATGCCACAAGTTCTATAAGGTTAGTGAAATCTCCTTTCTAGCATTATTATACATTTTCAGTATTTTTATTTTAAGAGTTTAATAGCTTCAGATTGTGTATGTATTGGTAAGTTAATAATCTATACCAGTGGTCGGCAAACTCATTAGTCAACAGAGCCAAATATCAACAGTACAATGATTGAAATTTCTTTTGAGAGCCAAATTTCTTAAACTATATAGGTAGGTACATTGTTATTAACTTAACTAAAGGCCCAATGCACAAAAATTTGTGCACTTGGGGGGAGGGGGGGGTCCCTCAGCCCAGCCTGTGCCTTCTCGCAGTCTGGGAC
>NW_006288188.1:869600-875327 GCF_000327345.1 Myotis davidii
ACCTATATAGTTGAAGTACTGTTGATATTTGGCGCCTCCCCCACGCTGCGTATCCCCCGGCCTGCCTGCGCCGGGTCTCCCGTTGCCCTACCAAGGCAACACAGCCAAATACTAACACCACTTCTTCAAAATAGACTCGCCCAGGCCGAAAACTGACTTCTGCGCATGGGCCACAAAGTTTCAATCGTGCTATCCGTGCGCACCCGCACATGGTATTTTGTGGAAGAGCCACACTCAAGGGGCCAAAGAGCCGCATGTGGCTCGCGAGCCATGGTTTGCCAACCACTGATCTATACTAATAATAGGGCTGTCACAACCTAAACAACCAGACAGATGACCGGTCACCAGGAAGTGCATGGTGCACTTCTCGGTCCCCTCTTTAGCTGCCCTCTGCCTGCCTGCCTGATTGCCCCTAAACCAAATATTTAGATTTTTAGATCGTTATGCTCTTATGTAAGTTTAGCATATGCTTCCATTTGAATTTAAAATGCCCCAGAGAGAGGCAAGTCCTGATCACCAACCACTACAGCTGCTGGTGAGGCCCAGAGAAAGAGGCAGAGCCTGATCAGCAGGTGCTGCAGAGGCTGTGGATCAGGCCAGCGAGAGGCCTGGAGAGAGAGACAGCTGTTAGCAGGGCCACTCTGGATTTCCCAGAAGAGCCAATGGCTGCCTAGGAGGCAGAGCTTTTGACGCTGACTAGCATAGAAACCGACCAATCAGAACCTAATCTGGGTGAACTGTGAAAGAAGAACCTAAGGTGGGGGCTGAGGAGGGGTTTTAAGGGCAACAGCTGTTTGGTGTAAGGTGTAAGAAAGCAGTTCAATTTAGTGATGACTGATTTGGCAGTATAGTGCATATGGCTGGCTATCAGTCCAGATATAGGGATTATGTATTTTTGTCTGCCAAGAGCATCTCCTCCTAATGAAAAAGCCCCCCCCCACCCTCATTTAAGCAATCCTAGCATTTTTGCAATCCTATCCTATATAATCTATATTAATAAAAGGGTAATATGCTAATTAGACCAGGTCGACTGGCCATCTTCCAGATGTCCAACTTCCTTCCGGACAAAGCCATGGTGGTGGGGGCCGAGGCAAAGGTAGTTAGGGGCCATCAGGCCAGCAGGGGAGGGCAGTTAGGGGCGATTGGGTTGGCAGGGAGGGCCATTGGGGGTGATTGGGTCAGCAGGGGAGGGCCATTGGGGGCAACCAGGCCAGCAGGGGAGGGCCATTAGGGGCATTAGGCAGGCAAACAGGTGAGTGGTTAGGAGCCAGTAGTCCTGGATTGCGAGAGAGATGTCCAACTCCCCTGTGGGATAAGGCCTAAACCGGCAGTTGACATCCCCTGAGGAGCCCCAGATTGGTGAGGGAGCAGGCTAATGGAAAAACATCCAGATCACATTCTTGGACAGGAAAACGGTATTCTGGATGTCCATTCTCCCTAAAGTAACTTAAAAATATACTGTATGGAAACAATAAATCAAACAGAATAGCAATGGCACATAAACATACACAGATCACTGCAACAGATCATTCAGAAAAAAATAAAACCATTTGGGAATTTGGAAAATTAAAACAGCAACATATTAAATTAGTAGGGTAAAGATGGAGTTTTCAATAAATGGTAAGACACTGGTAGCTATTTTTAAAAAATAAAGATCAAGTCCTACTTTAAAATAAAAAATTCTGCCGGTTTAGGGATCAGGCCACAGGGATCGGGCCTAAACCAGCAGTCGGACATCCCCCAAGGGGTCCCCGATTGGAGAGGGTGCACGCTGGGCTGAGGCAACCCCCCTCCTTGCATAAATTTCGTGCACCAGGCCTCTAGTATAATAGAAGTAGATGTAAACAAAATCAAATTAATACTAATGATTTCTTCAAAGTATATATTTTAAAATCAGTTTGTTAAACTTCACAGATACAATCACTTAAGTCCTTATACTGTAAGACAAAGTAGCATTTAGCCTCTAAACATGGTTCTAATTTTCAAGTGCCCTCTTTAGCTGCCCTCTGCCTGCCTGTCTGATTGCCCCTAAACCAAATATTTAGATTTTTAGATAGTTATGCTCTTATGTAAGTTTAGCATATGCTTCCATTTGAATTTAAAATGCTTTCTAATCTCAAAAATACCTGGTGGCAAGACAAACACTAATAATCCTTAGATTAAGATATTATTAAATAAATTGCCTTTGGGCCAATTATGCAAACCATTTCAACAATGCTAGTCAAACCAGATATGGCCTTTAATTTTAAGTCACAAACCATAACTATATTACATACGGGTAACATTACTGCTAAGTAATAGATGAAGTCCAAACTGCATACTTAAACAAATCATAAAAGCTTCCTAACCTTAGTTGGGAATATGGTACACGGAGAGTAAGTTTTGAACCAGTCAGACCAGGATTCAAACCTAGTTCTATCCCTTAGTGAATAAACCTGGGGCACTCTTTTTAAATACCATTTTCATCTGTGAAATGGGAATAATACTACCTAACTTCACAGTACTGCTGTGAGGATTAAGTGATATAGTGTAGACTCGATCAATGGCATCTATTATTACTATGTATTTAAATGTCTCTAAAAAACAAAAATATTCCTTATATCTAAAATTGAAAAAAGAAAAATACACAACCAATATTGCCTAGTGATATAGTAGTAGATACTCCTTCAGAAATGTCTTAAACTAAAATTTTAATCCCATCTTTCTTTGCTATAGATGGTGCTGGATACTCAGTTATCAGAAGATTATCTACTTAGATCCAATCTATAATTTATAGTAGCAGTTTTATCTTTTCGCAAATTTTGAAAATTTCCAGTGAAAACTCCAAAGTGCCACAAAAAATTTATCTGTAGACCATGTGCTTTAGTAATTCTTTAAATAAAGTATTAATATAATCTAGTGTCTTTACTAATGTCAGTTTAAATGTATCAAAACTGTTTAACAGCCTGGCTGGTATGGCTCAGTTGTTTGGGTGACATCCTGTGCACTAAAAAGTTGTCAGTTTGATTCCGGTCAGGGGTCAGGGCGGTTTGCAGGCTCTATCCCCAATGGGGGGCATGCAGGAGGCTGCTGATAGATGTTTTGCTCTCACATCAATATTTCTCTCTACCTTCCTCTCTTCTCTAAAAAAAAAAATCAATAAAAAATCTTTAAAAACAAAAAACACTATTAAACATAAGTAAATGCCATTCTTGAGAAAATTGCTCAAACCTTCTCAAAAGCTTTTGTAAGCCATTTCAATTTTAGAGAACTATATGGTGCCAGAAAGAAGCAATTCCTTCCTGCCAAATAGTAAAAGTAGATCAGACTCTTTCATGCTGGGAGCAGGTCATCCTATCCCTCATCAATGAGAATGTCATCCTTTTCAGGCACAAGAGCATCCCAAAAACCATCTCTTTTCCTTTTCTCTGGGAATTATATTAACAAAAGCCTATTTCAAGCCTTAATATGCCTAACCTAACAAAAGTACTGACCCCAAAGTTTACAGATTTTAGAAAATTAATACTGTACATAAACCTTGTAACTCTTCCAGAGAGGTTCAATGCAAGCATCTGGAAACCAAACATTCTAATGCTTCTCAGCAAAACTGACAGTCACACTCAAGGAGAAAAAGCTTCCTGCCAGTCAGATCAGTCCAGTTTTACCACCAAAGGAGTTTTTACACTAAATCGGGGCGGGGAGGGGGGGAATCCCAAACTGTGTGATTTACCTGAGCCCTAGTTCTGTCCTCTAGCTACAGAGTAAGCCTAATACTGTTTTCAAATGTCTTAAGCAGCAGGAGGGTGTACAGGGAGGTGGTGGGGAGGGCAGAGAGGATCAGGCCCACGGGCCACATATGGCCTACAAAAATCATTTGGTCTGGCCCTGCCAAGGCAACCGCAGGCAGGACTTGAAATTCAATAAATCTAGGAGCTTTATCCATAGCAACATAAATTTATATTAAGGGAACTAGATTAAGCAAATGATGGTCTAAAGAAAAGACAACAACCATGTCTCTACCCCCAAACCTCCTTTTCGTCAAATGCCCATCTGTAGTCCAACAGGAATGAAGATGGAATTGAGACAGACCCCACTTCAGGTTGGCAGGAGTTGCTATCAGTGTTGTTTTCTTTCCTCCTCCCTGCTCCCAAGAGCATTTTCTAAACACCATCTCTTTTCCTTTTCTCTGGGAATTATATTAACAGTGAGTCCCTCAAAAGCCTATTTTAGTCCTTAATATGCCTAACCTAACAAAAGCACTGACCCCCAAAGACTTCCCTCTGTCTGATTTCAGTTCCTTTTTTAACATCTATTTTAATTCATTTATAACATGTAGTTACAGTGGAATAAAATAAATATACATATTAATTCAAATTACTAATGTCCTGGACACATTTTTTTAAATATATTTTTATTGATTTCAGAGAGGAAGGGAGAGGGATATAGAAACATCAAGGATGAGAGAGAAACATTGATCGGCTGCCTCCTGTTTGCCCCATACTGGGGATTGAGCCTGCTATGGGGATCAAGTCTGCAATGCAGGCATGTGCCCTGACCAGGAATCAAATCCTGACCTTCTGGTTCATAGGTTGATGCTCACTGAGACACACTAACCAAGCTGGACATATTTTTACTTCAGAATTTTTGAAAATGAGAACATCAGCTCTTATTTATTGATCTTTATTAATTAAAAGAGGGCTGAAATTTCCTCATAAAACTGACGGCTCTAAAGACAAGAATAAAGTTTCCATTTTTTAAATCAGCTTCAACAAGTACATGTAAAGCAAGATTTGAAGCCAATAATTAAGAGATAATTCAGACTGCATGATGGTGGTGCTCCTCCTAAAGGAATTTGATGTGGCAGGAACACCCTTCAGACCACAGAAGAGCAAGGGGAACAGAAAAAAAAACTGACAAACAAGAACCAGATGGAAAGCAGAACTCAGGGCTCATCAGAAATTTATCTTTATTCAGATTACAATTCTTTAGAGCATCGAAGCTGTTTAAATTTGGTTAAAAGCATGCTTAAATTGAATATATATAAAATATGATTGTTTGTTTCTTTTGACTAGAAAGCAGAAAATACCATGTTATATTTCACCATATTTACTAATTTTATTCTGATGTAAAACCTTCTACATGAAAAAAAATCGTTTTAAAAGTGAATAAAATAATTTCCAAGTTACCAATCCAGCTTGCTCGTTTGAGTTCTGTGATCCTGCCTTCTTTGCAGTACTTGCTCCTCTGTTGGCCTTTGGCTGACATGAGGCTGTGAGCTACAACCCGTGGCAGTCAGTTTCAGAGTCCTCACTCCAGTGTGCATCTCGTTTCTCTGCCACAAGTTTGATGAATTGAGCGTGACTAGCATAAAGCTTGAGTTTATCACTGATGTCCACCCACTTCACTTTTCCAGCATCATCTCCAGCTTCGAGGGTAAGGTTATCCATTATCTCACCTGGTTACCACAGAAAAAACATCACCAAGAAAAAGTAATTCATTTATTCATTTCTTTTTCAGCATAACTGTATCTTCAAGTATTCTTAGTAAAAATAAGTAAACAATCATCGTCTTAAGTGGCCAAGTGATTTAAAAACTAGGATATTCCAAATCTTCCAAATGCCCAAATTTTAACCAAGTTTCTAAATTTTAAGTGGAGGTACCACTAAGAAAGCTTTTCTCTTTTTTTTTTTAAATATATTTTTTATTGATTAAGATATTACATATGTGTCTTTGTCCCCACGTTACCCT
>NW_006288188.1:877049-882289 GCF_000327345.1 Myotis davidii
GCCGGATTCAAAAAGACAGCCGCGTCCTCAGGTGCCAGCCCCTTTCCCCGCGCGCGAGCCCCCTACCTCTGTGCTTCTCTTCTGCGGCTTCTCTGGCTCTGAGTGTGCTTTTCTTTCCTTCTAGTTGTAGAATTTACAGTCAGCCAGGCTTCCTGTGGTTCTGGATGATGTCCGTATTGTTTTTCTGAGGTATTAATCAATTGTTGTGAGCGGCATCAACTTCCCGGTGTTTATCTCTGCCGCCATCTTAGTTTCTCCCCCCATATTACCCGAAAGCTTTTCTCTTTAGAAAGCAAGAATATTATCATAAAATTCATATTAAATAAGCATGAAACCTTGTATCAAAATAAATTCCAGATCAATTAGGGATTTAAATGTGAAAAAAAAAGTACTGGTGATTTGTTTTATGGTCTTAGGATAAGTGGAATTTTCTAAGTATGACACCAAATAAAAAACCATAAAAGAAAATATTTATCAATTACATTAATAAATTAAAAATAAGTGCTCTCACCTGGAGGTTTCCCCCACTTTGCTTCCTCTCAATCCCTAATCTATAACCAACAAATGTCATGTAACCCACTTACAACTCCTCTTTTGATAGTAATGTATGAAACAGTGTGAAACTGCCACTTTTCCAGAGCATTTTTTCAATACACCAAGACTGCTTCCTGCCAATTGTCAGTTTGGCTCCAATAAACTCACAAAAATTCTCCACAGGTTTGAATTATGTTTATGTTGAAACACGCTTGTTATAAAATTATTTCAAACAGTAAGACAGATATAAATCAGATTTATTTTATCCTAGCCATACTTCCTACCCAAATCTCCAGTTGCTTTTGTTTTTTATTTTATACAAATGGATTTACACTATATAATTTAATAACTTTAAGGCACATAATTTTAGTCCATAAATTCAATCTTAATTTTATATACTACCAATGGATTAAAGAAAATACTTTTAAGGCTTTCTTTTTTATTGTTGTTGCTAATCCTCACCTGAGGATATTTTTCTATTGACTTATTTTTGGTAGAGAAAGTGGAAGGGAGGGGGAGAGACAAAGAGAGTGAAACATCGATGTGAGAAAGACAGGTTGATTGGTTGCCTCCCACACCAGGGCTGGGGATAGAGCCTGCAACCAAGGTATGTGCCCTTGACTGAAACCAAATCTGGGACCCTTCAGTTCACAGGCTGATGCTCTATCTACTGAGCCAAAACAGCTGGGGCAAGGCTTTTTTCTATGTATTCTTTTAATATCAACAATTTTAAATATAATCCCATACTTAGTAGTTGACTGGTTTAAGTTATTAAAATAGTCCAGATTTAATTATGCCCTAGAAGGCTGCTAGACTTACACTGATCCTCTAACTCAGTCAGTTTAATTAACATAGGTAAAATTACCTGTTTCATCATGGTAGTTCACAGCTTCTGTCTCTATCCATGCATTATCAGTGTTCCGAGGATCGTCAACATATCCCTTATATATCTATTTTTATGAGGAGGCAGACAAAAAAAAGGGTAGGGTGAAACAGAAATTCGTGGAGCAAAAGCGTGTTAATTGTCGTTAAAATCAGCAATGTAAATATCTTGTTCCAAAGAAACATGCATATAATTAACACTAGAGGTGCAGTGTGCAAAATTCGTGCATGGGAGGGAGTGTCCCTCAGCCCAGCCTGCACGCTCTCTAATCTGGGACCCCTTGGGGAACTCCCTCTCATAATCCAGGACTGCTGGCTCCTAACCACTCACCTGCCTACCAGCCTGATCACCCCTAAGTGCTCCCCTGCAGGCCTGATTGACATCTAACTGGTCCCCTGATGGCCCGATTGCCCCCAAATGCCTTCCCCTGCCGGCCTGGTCACCCCCAACTGTACTC
This sequence comes from Myotis davidii, assembly GCF_000327345.1. Lineage (NCBI taxonomy): Eukaryota > Metazoa > Chordata > Mammalia > Chiroptera > Vespertilionidae > Myotis > Myotis davidii. Next base: position 878,924 of record NW_006288188.1, read on the forward strand.
CCTGCTGTCCTGATCTTGACCCCAATTGCCCTCCCTGCCAGCCTGATCGCCTCCAAATGCCCTCCCCTGCTGGCCAGGTCGCCCCCGACTGCTCTCCCCTGCAGGCCTGGTCACCCCCTACTGTCCTCCCCTGCAGGCCTGGTTGCCCCCAACTGCCCTCCCCTGCCATCCCCATCGCCCCTAACTGCCCTCCCCTGCTGGCCTGTTCATCCCCAACTGCCCTCCCCTGCTGGCCTGATTGCCCACAAGTGCCTTTCCCTGTCGGCCATCTTGTGATGACATGAGGGCGGCCATCTTGTGGCAGCCATCTTGTGATGACATGATGGCATCGCACGAGGGCGCGAGGACCACCTAGGCTTTTATTAGTATAGATAACTGTTCACTTAAAGTAGTTAAGAAAGTAAATTATATGTGTTTTTTACCACAATAAAAAAAATATAAATACCTTAACACCTTTAATATAGCATTCCTTATACTTATTTTAAATTTCCCAAAGAACAATATTCTCAAGAACCTTTGAGGCAGCTTTAAAATTCACAAAACCCTCAACACCTCAGATTCTAATTTCAGAATTTAGTAACAATAATATTTGGGTCATATGGTTTTTAGTCTTTATAATTTAAGTCTCTGTTAAATGAGATATACGAGTAAAGTTAGTAAAGACTAATATTTAAACTATTAATACATGAAAATATTTGGATCTAGCTAACACAAATGTGACCTGGATGATACAGATAAATAATTAAGAAATCCTAATTCTAAAAAGAAAACAAAGCAATAAGAAAAGCCAACAAAAAAAAGAAAATAGGTCCTTTCCTTATTATTAGTGTACATATACCTTATAAGGTGATTTTTAAATTTTTACAAAGGATATGTAGACAAAACAGACATGAGATTTAAATAGTTATAAACCAGAGAAACCCTGAATAACATAATTTCAAATGTAAATGTCCTTTCAAAAGAGCTGAATTCATGCAAAAACAAAAATTAATGTTTTCTGTTGGATGGGTGAGCTCAGTATTACATTAGCTCACACCTAGTCTGAACCAAAAACTAAGAGAAAAAAATTTGTTATAATAATCTAGAGGCCCAGTGCACAAAATTCGTGCATGGGTATGGTCCCTAGGCCTGGCCGGTGATCACGGCCAATAGGGGCCTTCTGGCCGCTGGCCGGGGCCTTTCTTCCCTGGCTGCCGGCTGGGGCCTTCCTTCATTCTGCGTCGCCCCCTGGTGATCAGCGCACATCATAGCGAGCAATCGAACTCCCAGTCTCCCAGTTGAACTCCTGCGGAGGCACTCTGCATATTAGCCTTTTATATATATAGATGATGTAATCGAACTAAAGTTGGGCTATAAAAATAAATCTATTTACAGTGTAGACGTACTACAACTTTACGTTATTTTATGAACAGGTATTACAAACATACAATATTTCACTTTATTCAGAGAATGATCTACCAGATTTCCAGGTGAACTTTAAGAAAGTCTCACTAATGCATAGGACTAACTCCTTCCTGGGACCCACCATTTCTTACCACTAGATGTTCCTGGCTGAAGAGTTTGTGCAACTGTTCCTCTAATTGTTTTTTTTCAGCACTGGATTTCTGTAAGGAGTTGAGCGCTTCCTCACCAAATTCTCTCTTCAGTGTAGCACTAATCTTCTCTCCTGGGTCCACCATTCCCTAAGAGCACATTTAAAAAAGAAAAAAAAGTAAGAAAAGTAATAAGCTTTAATTTATCCAACAAATATTTACTGAGTAATGCATGGATCTTTACTGGTCTATCTGCCCATAAACATGATCCCTATTCTTCTGTCATATATTCTTCCCTAAACCATGTGTTTCCAGTAGAAGCAACCTATCAGGGTATCTCAGATATATTTGACCACAGTAATTAGTCCAAGGTTAGCCTATGGTAAACTGAGCGAATCAGACTCCTTTCCAACTAAGGAAGGAAGGCCTGGAGGCAAGAAAGAATACAGAAAATTGATACTTTCCCCATCGTTCATTCCATTCCAGCCACACTGACCTCCTCAATGTTCTTAAGACATGCCAGACATACTCTCATCTTAGGGACTTTGCACCTGCTATATTACTTCTGTCCAAAATGCTTTTCCTCAAGATATCCACATAATTCACGCATTCACCTCCTTCAGATCTTTAGTAAAGGTCTTCTCAGGGAGACCTTCTCTAACCTCTCTGTCTAAAATGGCAAAATCTTCCAACACGTCCTAGTGTCCTTCCTTAAAATGTATCACCTTCTAAGATATAATTAGTTATTTATCTTATGTTATCTGTCTCCCCCACTAGAGTGTGAGCACCAAGAGGACAGGGATGTTTGTTCATGTTGCTCTGTTGCATCCTCAATGTCTGCATTGTTAGATGACAAAATATACTGATTAGATGAATGACTCTCAAAATGATATCAGTGACAACAATCGCCTGACTAATTGGAATTTCAAATGAGAATAAAAATATAAAATCTTATGACAAAATCATTATTGCATTTTGTAATCAGTATGAGCAAAGTATTACTATTCGGCTTGTAATAATTAGCCTAGGCTTTCATCACAGTCAGCTGATATTCATTTCCATTACACTTTTATCTTACAAAGAAAAAACAATTCTTGCAAATAGGGGTATGTGTATAAAAAGTCATCCTCTTGTAAAAACATCTCCATTTAACATTAGGGCATTAAATATAAAACTCTCTGCCATACATATAAACATTTTTTTAAAGTCATTTAAAATATGCTACTGGGCCCTGCCTGGGTGGCTCAGTGGTTGAATGTCAACCTATGAAACAGGATGTCATGGTTCAATTCCTGGTCAGGGCACATGCCTGGGTTGCAGGCTCAATCCCCAGTGTGGGGTGTGATTCTCTCTCATACTTGATGTTTCTATCTCTCTCTCCCTCTCCCTTCCTCAAATCAATAAAAATATATTAAAAAGTAATTGGAGAAAAACGGAATGTTGGGGAAGAATCTATCCATTTAACTTAATTTGCTGAGAAATAAGGGAAGGATCTTCTTGATTTAGTTTTTCATGATGAAAAAGGGCCCACCAGTGTCTGGTCTCTATCTTAATGGCCAGAGTTCTGAGGGTGTGTGCTTCCGGGGGTTGGGTGACAGGCACTTCACTCAGCACCAAGGGGACCGAGACCAGCAGAGGGTGCTGGAAGCGGGTGTGGAGTTGCTGAGGCAGAGCAGAACGGTGGTCAGTCGGTGTAGCTTCCTTGTTGCCAGAGTATCTTAAAAATATGTGCGTTATGAATTTCATTATACATGCTTAAAATCATGTTTACTGGAGATAACATGTACATTTAGAAATAGTATATTCTGCTTTCAACTTAGAAAAGACATTTTCT
>NW_006288188.1:901136-909076 GCF_000327345.1 Myotis davidii
GATATGGAAATTTCTGAAACTGTAAGAATTATTAAGTAATAAAAGTTATACAGTTTACTATGTCTAAAGTTATCACAATTCAACAACAAAAAATGCTAAAAATCTTACCTCGGGCTTGGAGTAGGGGTTGATTTCTGAGATGGGACCCAAATTAGTGAGTACCTACTATATAACCACTGCTCTGCATGCTATTTCTAGTAATCCTATGAAGTAGATAAGATGATCTTTATTATAAAGACTAGAGGCCCGGTGCACAAAAAATAGTGCACTCGGGAGGGTGCCTCAGCCCAGCCTGTGCCCTCACAGTCTGGGACCCCTCGGGGAATGACCACCTGCTGGCTTAGGCCTGCTCACCAGGGAATTGGGCCTAAGCTGGCAGTCAGACATCCCTCTGGCAGCCCGGGAGCCCTCGGGGGATGTCCACTTGCCAGCGGGGAGCAGGCCTAGCTGCAGTCAGACATCCTTAGCACTGCTGAGGAAGCGGGAGAGGCTCCCACCACCACCGCTGTACTGGCAGCCATCAGCCTGGCTTGTGGCTGAGCAGAGCTCCCCTTGTGAGAGCACACTGACCACCAGGGGGCAGCTCCTGCATTGAGCGTCTGCCCCCTGGTGATCAGTATGTGTCATAGTGACCAGTGATTCCCAGTCGCTCTGCTGTTAGGGTCAGTTTGCATATTACCCTTTTTTTATATAGGATAGAGGTCTGGTGCGTGGGTGGGGCCAGCTGGTTGGCCCTGAAGGGTGTCCCGGATCAGGGTGAGGGTCCTGCTGGGGTGCCTGGCCAGCCTGGGTGAGGGGCTGAGGGCTATTTGCAGGCTGGCCAAGCCCCCCAGCAAGGAACCTCACCCCATGAGGGTGTGGCCGTCCTGGGTGAGGGGCTGATGGCCGTTGGAAGGCTGGCCATGGCCCCCAGTCACCCAAGCTCCCGGCCATGGCCCCCTGTCACCCAAGCTCCCAGTGGATGCTGGCTGGAAGCAGGTATCTGGGATTTATTTAGCTTCTATAATTGAAACTTTGTTGCCTTTTTTGGAGTCCTCAGCCGGCCGGGGCAATTGGGAAGCTTGACTTTCTCCATCGCCAGGGCAACCAAGCCTCCTGCTTGCTCCAGCTCCGTGGTTGCTGGCCGCCATCTTGGTTGAGTTAATTTGCATATAGTCGCTCTGACTGGCTGGTGGGCGTGGCTTGGGCATAGCAAAGGTACGATCAATTAGCATCTTTGTCTTTTATTAGTGTAGATGAGGTCAGAACTCTATATCACTCATCTCAAAGTGGAAAGACCAGAAAAAAAAAGAAGTGGAAAGACCAGGATTCAAGCCTAGGTCTAACACCAAAGTCTATGTTCTTTCCCAAGGGGTTCAGAAGCAGACTCAGATTCTAACAGCCTTGTTGTATGTATTATCCTACAGTTGTTAATGACAATGACACTTCATTGCAGTGATGAATGACAAAATAATTACTAATTGAAGTGGTGAGGAATGGAGGATAGGTGGAGTAGAAAAGGTCCATACACAATGATCTTGTGGTAAATAAAGCAAATAAAACTAAACAGATTTTGAAACATTAATTTGATCTAATTTTAATGCTCACCCCTGGAATTGCCCATTCTCCACAGTCTTTCCTTTTGATTGCAACAAACTGTAAGATGTTTTTCCCAGAAATGGGGTGGGTGATTTTATTTCCACTTTTATCCCTTTTCCACCTGTAAATAGTAATGTACAATCATAACCAATTTAGAACAAAAGCCAAGATTCTAGCTCAAGCTTGAGTCAAAGTTATAAAGATGTATTTCTCTTTATAACAGAATACACACAAATTTACCTCAAAATCAGCTTTTTTTACCAAAAAAAATATTTTGTTTTAGAAATATGTCTACTTTCATAATGAAAATTCAAATATAAACAGTTTTTACAGTACTAAAATATAACCAAAAAAATAAGTTTAAAACCAGGACAGAATTTACAGGAAGGGTCACAGAAGTTTTTTAGTTTTTTGTTTTTTTTTAAGTCCATGGATCCTTTTTAAGAATTACAAGTAGTATAAAAGATCTGGTAATACTTGCTTTTTACAGTTATCAGAAAAGCAGATTATATGATACAGATTTAGCTATTCTTAAAAGTAGTGATTCTCAATCTTTATGGTCCTTTTTTATTTAAAAATATCTCACTCTATCCTTAGTTTCATTTTAAGTTTTGAATTGTATATGGTGTTTTTAAATAGTATCAAGGCTATGTTAATTTCAGAATGCACTTTTTCTAACCACAGCTTCTTCCCCAGAGATATTGATAAATCTCCCCCCTTCCCCTGTCCTACCCTCACCACATTTACCTCCTTCCACCCAATTTCAAAAATTGTTCTAATAACTCCCTTAGGCAAAGAGAAAGATTTTGAACTTCTAATACTAAACTAATACAGTTTTATTGATTTCAGAGGGAAAGGGAGAGGGAAAGATAGAAACAACAATAATGAGAATCACTGATCAGCTGCCTCCTGCACACCTCCCATTGGGGATCGAGCCCACAACCCAGGCATGTGCCTGAACAGGAATCAAACCTTGACCTCCAGGTTCATAGCTTGCCACTCAACCACTGAGCCACACCACACTTTGTCAGAATGTCGTCCTGTACACCAAAAAGTTGCAGGTTCCATTCTGGATCAAGGCACATACCTAGGTTGTGGGTTCAATCACCGGTAGGGGCACTTACGGAAGGCAACAGATCAATGTTTCTCTCTCACGTTGATGTCTCTCTCTCTCCTTTCCCCGCTCTCTAAAACAAAAAATCAATTAAAAAACAACCAACCAAATCCTCGGGTGAGGATTTTAAAAAAGGGAGAGAGAAAGCACAATATTTACAGCCAATACCTGATTCAAATTTCAGATCTACAAGATTTAGGCAAGTCATTTACCCTCAGTGAGTCTCCATTCAGGTATACAAAACAGATGTGTTAATACCTTCTTTGAGGAATTTTGTCAGAAACAAATGGAAAAACTATTAACACCTAGCAAAATACCTAGACTAGAGCTATATTTTAATAATTTGTTTAGTCTTGTTGATTTTTCAACATCTTTCATTCTTTACTTCCTTCCCTTCCCACAACCACTCCTCTATTTAGAGGAGCTCATCACTTAATATATGCATTACTGACACAGCAAAGAACATCAACCTAGGAGTACTGCTGAAAGCTAGATGTCACCACTTGTGGGCTCTTCTATAGCCTGGACCATCATCTCTAAGGCTTCAGTTCTCTCACCTGTGTAATGACAGAGATATGCTCATAAAGTCTACATTTCAAAAAACATGACATAAAATTGCCATGTTTAATCAGAGCTCGTATTTGGTCTACCACAGATAAAGATAAGCTAATTAGAGGCTAACTTTTAATTCTCTGGCTTCTTTTGCTGCTTCTTGTCCCCTTATTAGCATTCCTCTTTCAAATGTTTCACACCTTCCTGCTTTTAGCAAGCCTCACCAAAATTAGGAAGAAACTGATGCTGCCATTAATACTTACATTATTTTATTTATATTCATTAATAAGAATATACTTTACTCCTAGTTGTAGAATTTCCACTCAGCCAGCCCTCCTGTGGCTCTGGATGTTGTCCTTTCCCTGGTTCAAGCTTAATTTGAATTGGTTGTTCAAGGCAGCAATCTCTGGTGTTAACCTATGCCGCCATCTTCGGTTCTCTCAGCATTCCTCTTTCAAATGTTTCACACCTTCCTGCTTTTAGCAAGCCTCACCAAAATTAGGAAGAAACTGATGCTGCCATTAATACTTACATTATTTTATTTATATTCATTAATAAGAATATATTACTCTTCCTATCTCATTTAAACTGTAGTTTCTAAAGTAAATTAGATGAATAGATAGGCATGTTGATAGGTTTTGGGTTCAATCAGCTCTGGACTTGATCCAGGAGTAGATAGGTAGGTAGTTAGATGAGTGGATGGATGGATGGAGGAAGGATGGAAGGAAGATAGATAAATGGATAGATGAAAGATAAAACTGAGGTGCAATACAAAGGACTAAGATTAAGATCCCTTTTGGCAAAGGAATAGAAAGGGCAAGTAAAAGAATCAGATGGGGTGAGTATTGGTACCCCTTCCAATAACCTGAAAATAAGAAAAATAAGCTGCTTTCCTAGAGTTAAATTATGAAATCATTATTATATCTCAGATGAGAGAAAAACAAAGTCTGTGAGAAGGAAAGGCCCTTAAAATATCAAAACTAAAAAAGTAAGAATATTGAGATTATTTGCATTACTTAAAGAGGAAAAGTAACAACTACATGTGAGAAGAGAGTTGGTCAGTGAAGAAATCCTAAAAATAAGAACAACTAATTTTAAGGATGACAGGGATGACAGAAAATTCCAGATGTGTTAGAAACATTGTTACTTATGCTAAGTCTACCTAAACATTAGATTCATCTTTTTTATTCTGATATCTGCTCACCAAGGAACTTTCAGTGTATGATTTAGCCTATCAGATAGATCTGCCTCGGAAAGAGAGTGCCTTTTCCCTGTTATGAAACCTTCAATGTCTCCAGTTCACATTTCTTAACTTTGGCATTTAATATTCTCCACAAGAAAATTGCATAAAAGTTAATTTTAAGTTTAATGTACCATTCACTATTCTCCTACAAGAATCTAACCATACTGGTCTTTTCATTGTCTCTCAATACTCAAATAGGTATTACTACAAGGTTTTTTCTTAGGCCTCCTCCTGTCCCCAATCCAGGCCTCAAGTTCAACTCTAATCTACCTCCTTCATAACACCACTCTCAGGTACACCGGTTTACCATCATCCTGCCCACATGCAATCTTCTAATTCTCTAAAGCAGTGGTTCTCAATCTTCCTAATGCTGCGACCCTTTAATACAGTTCCTCATGTTGTGGTGACCCCCAACCATAAAATTATTTCATTGCTACTTCATAACTGTAATTTTGCTACACCCCTGTGAAAGGGTCGTTCGACCCCCAAAGGGTCGCGACCCACAGGTTGAGAACCGCTGCTCTACAGCATCCTGTATGACCCATGTTACTTAGACTTGTTTTCTTATTTCATATCTTCCATCTTGCAAATGAAGCCATAGCTCTTCAATGACAGGGAGCAGAAATTTAGAACTGTTATACTTTTTTATATCCTCCAAAGCGCCTACTCAATTCTGAGAACAAATAGATGCTCAATAAATATCTTGATGAATTAACTTTGTTTAGATAATGCCTAACCTAGTCATACAACAAACTACAGCTTCACACTTATATCACATCACTGTAATTTTACATAAAGTCCTTTTAACATATAGATTTTATGTGTGTACATATGTATATGTTTGTATGTGTACATATATAAACATGTGTATATACAAACATATAGAAACATGTATACTAGTATATACAAACACATAATACATGTATACATATGTGCATACACCTGTATCTGTATATGTAAACACATGGTTATAGTCTGTATTTTTTCAATCACTTAGCTCTCTGCTACTGAAATGTTTTTTAGTTCTTACCTGGTTATGATGGGATCTGCAGCATGATTTGGGCCCCATCGCCCCAAAAGCCCTCGGCCAACCAATCCTGTGCGTCCTGCAGGGTTTCTGGGAAAAAAAAAAATCAACTGAATGGGTTCATCCTTTTTAACCTAACTTGATATGACTCAATAAAAGGTAGTAAGATCAATAAAAGGAAAACAGTCTCCCTCCCTAATTCAGTAGCACTATCACACATCTGTACTGAAAGCACACACTGCCTTACATGGATTGTTATTGAACTTTCCTTTGTGCATGTCTTCAGCTCTGGACTTGATCCAGGAGCAGGGTCATCTCCAAAGCTGTTCTACGATATAAGAATTTGTCACCTGTACTCCTAATTTCAAACTAAAACGTTACTGGACTCTTAAATCTTGGAGGATAAAATGCTCTGCACCTAACCATCTATCTCTAAAGCAATGACCATTTATTCAGTACGCTCACATTTCTCTTCACTTTCTCATCAGCCTCTTTTTTTACTCCACTCTCCTATAACCCTTTCCATTAAAATATTTTTTGTTACATTTTGAAGTCCATTTTTCCCTCAGTGTGTTCTGAATTTTTATTACCAGTAATATGTATTTTGTAGCATATAATGTAGTAGTATTAAACATCTCAAAATTTCAAGTATTCAATTTTTAAAGAAAACTATTTTATAAAAATGCCAACTTACCATTTAACCTAATGCCATAACCCAATATTACAAAGTCTGTCAAATAAACCTAACTCATGCCTGAGTGTTTTTCTTCCAATCAATATTCCTTAAATGTTCAACTTTCATCATTATGCATCAATAAAATGCCCCAATCCACAATTTTAACCTCTGTAACATTATATCTTTTGTCCTCCTAGTAGATAAAAGCAAATAACTTGCCAAAATTTTTCTTTCAACCATCTCTTCTTATTCTGGTCTGTTATTAAAATTAAATGAATTTTTATCTTATTTTGTACTGGACTTAGAAATATTTCAGCACAACATGCAGATAAAGACAGAAAGACAAAACACCTGGCCAGGTGACAATAATTCTACTTTGGGCCACTTGAAATGATCCTATAGGGCCTAGACTAAAGATAAATCTCACTGTTTGCTCTAGGCAAACTAGAGTTGGTTTCTATTAGTCCAAGAGTCTGGACTAAAGCAACAAGCTACTTGGTTTTGATGCCTATCCTTTTCTATGTGTACGTCTCTTTTAATATATTTTACCAAGAAAAGAACCTAAGGAATAAGTTAAATACAAGGACAGTTTGACTTAAAAAAGATCCAGTAACATACAAAAGTGAGTAAGTTATGAGCAAAGAAAGAATTTAGCAAAAGTGAAGGACCAGGTTGCAGCAGGAGGAGCATAACTATTAATTTCCTTGTCCTAGAGAACCTAAGAACACAAATTGCAACATTTTTGCAAGGTGAGAATCATGATTACAAAACTGTGAACCTCCCTTTGTTTTATTTGGGGTGTGCTAATTTTTACATTTCTCCTAAAGTTTTATAATGCCTTCTTAAAGAAAATGGAAATTTTTGGAATTGTGGAGAAAAATCCTTTTTAAAAGTATACAAAGATTTTTGATATTACATTATTGGGTTATTTTTATTCTTACGTTTTGATAATTCTTACTTTAAGGCATTATCACATTTAATAAATAACTACTTAACATACAATTTTCAATCCTTTCTCTGTTAACTTATTCAATTATTTCTACCTTCAAGGTTGAGTTACAAAAAGATGCACTCAGATCCTGCCTCTGCCATTCTCTCTCTTCATCTGTAAATGGAACTAGAAATATCAACCCACAGAGTTATTGCGACAATTTAATTAGATCACATATATAAATTCTTTTGTACAAAGTCTGGCACATACAAGCACTTGATAATTGTTCATTATATTTTTTACCTTTTAAAGACCCACTATTATAAAAAGTTCCATTCCCAGTACCTACCTAGGTCTTCCATTTTCAATCTCATACCGGCCATTCTGGCTCTTTCTCTCAACATGCCCATCTTTTTCATTAAACTTGGGAGAAAAGTTACTTTCACTGTAACGAGAATACCGATGCAAAATAAGAAATAATAGTCGAGTACTACCAACAGCTTAATAATGCCAGTCTGTTATTTATAATAAGTAGTATCCCTGAAATTAAAAATTTTAAGGCTTAGTTTTCATTTATAAATCCATCTGACCCCTTCAAAACAGTTTCTGAGAAAAAAAATCTGTTAACCAAAACACTTTTCAATACAAGGATGTGTAACATTGCCGGGAGCCGGTCCATCCTTGCTGTTTCAAGGGACCTGGCATATATGGCATACTGTTCTTAATATATTTGCTCACCTTCTTGGCTCTGTGTTTTAACCAAGGTCACCTCTCCAAGAAAGGTTGTTTCCCCAGGTAGGGATTTTCCCCTGAAGTTAG
>NW_006288188.1:909991-912874 GCF_000327345.1 Myotis davidii
AATAAATTTAACCTGGCTGGAGAACATGTCTACAGACCCTGGCTGGAGAACCTGGAGAACCTGGCTGGAGAACCTAGCAAGAGAACATGGACACAGAACTTGGCTGGAAATTGTGGCTAGAGATCCTGGCAAGGTTGCTGATCAACTGAACGCTGTCTCCGTGTCATTGCTTCTTCGCCGACTCCGTCCACACCTATGGGGAACCCCTGGACCTGCTGGGGTTGGACCCCAGCATAACATAATCAAATTGTGAAGGACTCATGGCAGAAGAACTGGACTTCCTCCCACATGCTACAAAAAGTCTATACAGTGGGGCCTTGACTTACGAGTTTAATTCGTTCCGAGACCGAGCTTGTTAAGGAGCTCATTAATTCAAATTACTCTATCAACTCAATGCAAAAAATCGGCCGAGAGACAGCTGGTATCTCAAAAAACTCGTTAGTCGAGACACTTGTAAGTCAAGGCCCCACTGTATTACTCTTAATAAGAAGGAACTGTCTGTGGGCAAATTATGGCAATTAATGATTTGTATGTGATTCTAAAAGTAAGATTCCTTCTGGTATCTTGATGTCTCTAATTTCTTCAAATGTACACTGACTGTAATTTTTATCAAAGTAAACCCACAAAACAGTGAATTTACCCCACAGGCTTCATAATAAATATAATGTAAATTAAAATAGGAATGCTGAAAATGTTCTAGATCTTAATCTGGGTATTAGCAACAAAGATACATAAACATAAAATTTGACTGAGCTACACATGCACACTTAAGAAATTTGTAGTTTACTGCATTTATGCCAGACCTCAACAAAAACATTTAAAAATGGATATAAGTAAACTACTTTCCTCCCCATTATGAAATCACTGACATAATTGCACTCTCAGTGAATAAAGAATTGTATAGCAGTGGATAGTTTCTGGACAATTCTGACGTAAGTTTCACTTTTTTCTTGCTTTAATTCCAGTAAGTGAACACAAAATATTTGTACTCTGTTTTGGGAATAATTTCCAATTTGAATAATCCAAACATTTCTTAAGACTTCTAACCAATCTTCCACCTAACACACAAACAAAAAGAACTAAGTGGTTAAAATTATACAATTATAAAACCAGAATTACAATGCTCTTGGGGCTCCAAAAATTTGCCATTAAAATAGAAAAAGTACAAACTTATTTATTATTAATGCATTAACGTTAGTAATAAAGCTCAATTTAGATGGTGATGTATATTCAAATGTTAAAAAATTGAGTGAAAAATAAGAAAATGTATTTGATCTTTCTCTATTTACACTATATAGAACCCCTGCCAATGTCATTAATTTTAATTGTGCATAATGTGTATTTATAATGCATATATAAATATGTGCATCCTCTAAAATCCGGGAAATGGAACAAGTTAAAGCTAGTAATTTTTCCACAGGTGAGCTTTATTATTAATTCATATTCCAAGTACTATTACAAAGTTACAAACACATCTTTGGATAAAACAAGGAAATTGTGGGTCAAAATCAAATGACAACAATAAGTCAGTGGTAAAGTTTAACAACCTAATGAACTAATACTGGATCTACTCAACTAGCAAAACTTTTTACTTAACTGACTAAATGATGTCTCAAGAGGACTATGATTTACAATAAATTCACCCATCAAATATATAAAAGGGTCCCCAAACTAGCTTGTTTTTCTATAAAGTAGAAATAATAACCCTGTTTGCCTTCCAGAATACTTATAAGAATAAAATAATGCTTATAAAACATTTAGTGCAGTGCCTAGATCAAAGGTAGTAAATTTTTTAAAACTTATCACTGTATTTATTAAAAGGAATATAAGTATAAAATATGAGTCATTGTAGCACTTTAATGACTTAAGTCAAAGCACTTTTTGCTCAATTATTTTGCTTTCCTCCCCCTCTCCTTTATCAATCCCTTTTCTATTTTTTTACACTGCTCTAATTTTATCATCACGCCATTCTTAGTAATTTGGAAAATATTTCTGAAAAATATTTTCACCTCTTCAAATACAAGTCTAGCTATGTTGGAAAACAACCACAAAAGATGTTCTATTGATAACTGAGACAGAACAAATGAAAACAGACACTACTTGTCATTTCATAAAACAAAATACTCAGTAACAAAATAGGCCCACTTAGAATGATCATCATTGAAATCCCAAAAAAATAAATGAACATGGACTATCTAGCTTTGGCAAGAATTCAAGCAAATGTGGAAGCTAAGTTATAATAAAATCAGGCACTAGATAAAAATAGTTCAGCTGTCAAAATGATAATTTACAAATACAACCATTACTTTCTCTAACAGTCTTACAACCCAGCAATGCCAGCTAATTTGCTCACCTTATCTGAGGATCTGCCCACCTAGGTCCAGCCAAGACAGAGACTGCCGTGTATTCCACAGGATTATAGTCTTGCCACTCAACAAGCCAGCCTACTTTCTCATTAGGAACCTGGCTGCGTTGAACTTTTGAACCTGGGTAAGGAGATGTCCGAGCCTTCTTGTGGGAATTCTCTTTAGCACCATGAGAACCAGACATGATGTTGGAGTTAAGATGAAACCCACACGAAGAAAATGAGCTTCTGGGAGAGGGAAAAAAGAAAATATTTAAAATAAATAAATATATATGTATCTATAATAATAAAAGCATAATATGCTAATTAGACTGGACAGCCAAATGACCTTCCAGACGACCTTCCAGACAAAGCCAAGCTTCAAGGGCCAAGGCATGCCGGAGCTGCCAGGGCCAACGCAAGTCACGGCTGCGAAAGCTGAGCCCCTTGCACGAATTTCATGCATTGGGCCTCTAGTGTGTGTGTGTGTATGTGTGTGTGTGTGTGTGTGTGTGTAACTACACAAATAAACTACAAAC
>NW_006288188.1:913157-920044 GCF_000327345.1 Myotis davidii
ACCAGCCTGCAAACACCCATCAGCCCCTCACCCAGGCTGGCCAGGCACCCCAGCGGGACCCCCACCCTGATCCGGGACTCGCTTCAGGGCAAACCAGCCAGCCCCCCGCCCCCATGCACCAGGCCTCTATCCTATATAATAAAAGGGTAATATGCAAACTGACCCTAACAGCAGAACAACTGGGAATGACTGGTCACTATGATACACACTGACCACCAGGTGCCAGACGCTCAATGCAGGAGCAGCCCCTGGTAGTCAGTGCGTTCCCACAGGAGGAGAGTGCGTTCCCACAGGAGGAGCTCTATTCAGCCACAAGCCAGGCTGAGGGCTGCCAGTACAGCGGTGATGGTGGGAGCCTATTCCGCCTCCTCAGCAGTGCTAAGGATGTCTGACTGCAGCTTAGGCCTGCTCTCCGCTGGCAAGTGGACATCCCCCAAGGGCTGCCGGGCTGCCAGAGGGATGTCTGACTGCCAGCTTGGGCCCGATCCCCCAGGGAGCGGGCCTAAGCCAGCAGGTGGGCATCCTCCAAGGGGTCCCAGACTGCAAGAGGGCATAGGCCGGGCTGAGGGACCCCCCTGGGTGTACAAATTTTTGTGCACCAGGCCTCTAGTGTGTGTGTGTGTGTGTGTGTGTGTGTATGTATGTATATTTCAAAGACCCCAAAACATACTTTTCAATTTCAAAGACTTAAAAATTCAGAAAATTCAAATTTGATGAATATTAGTATAAAGGTCCAACATATATGAAAGATTATTTTCAAATATGAAAATTTGGAAAATATTCCTAAAGTTTATTAATTGGAACCTATACTGCACTTATTTTTAATTATCTATTTTTATTTCAGAGAGGGAAGAGAGAGGGATAGAGAGATAGAAACATCAATGATGAGAGAGAATCACTGATTGGCTGCCTCCTGCACACCCCATACTGGGAATGGAGCCCGCAACCAAGGCATGTGCCTGACCAGGAATTGAACCATGACCTCCTGGTTCATAGGTCAACACTCAACCACTGAGCGACACCAGCCTGGCTATACTGCACTTATCTTAGTTGAGAAAAAAAAGAAGTTTACTTTTATTAGCACAAACGTTGGGGAATAGAAGTTTATTATGAATATTCAACCATAAAAACAAATGTAAAAGATTGTTTAAGTATATATAAAGAAATAAGTTTTTTAAGAGCAGTCTACAATCTAACACACATGTATAAAATGTATGGCCAAAATAGCACAAAGGAGGAATAACTGGAAAATATAAATATACCAGTGACGGCGAACCTATGACACGCGTGTCAGAGGTGACACAAGAACTCATTTTTTTGGTTGATTTTCCTTTGTTAAACGGCATTTAAATATATAAAGTAAATATCAAAAATATAAGTCTTTGTTTTACTATGGTTGCAAATATCAAAACATTTCTATATGTGACCTGGCACCAGAGTTAAATTAGGGTTTTTCAAAATGCTGACACGCCGAGCTCATAAGGTTCGCTATCACTGAAATATACTGTAATAAGGTTCCTACATTGTACATGAATATAACAATTCTTAAAGTCAGACTGTGATAATTATACAAGCTATAAACTTTAGACAAAACTTAAAGTAAAATTAAGATGTATAAATCTGAAATAATTAGATAATATAGACAAAAAACTCAACTGTAACCTTTATTTTACAGCATATACAAAAATGTTTTATGTCTCCTCATTATTCTTAAAATAAAGATTAAGATTCCTAATGACCCTAAATTAGGACATCTAAAGTGGAAAAAGGAATTCTGAGAACATGGTAAAGTGATCACACTCCATTCCAGCTTTCATAATACCAATCTGTCCTTCCTGAAACAAATAGTTGATGAGCAAACACTGACATGATGGGGTAGTGAAATAAGTTGACATCATGTGCCTCGATATCACAGATTGAGAAGTGCACAGTGATCATTTCGAGGTATTCTTTATAAGAATATTTGACCAGTCTAGATATAAGGAACTATAGAACAAACCTAAAGGACCTCTTATAGAAAGAAAATCTCTACTCTTTAAATTGATAAAGTCATGAAAGATAAAGTCAGAGGAACTCTTATAGATAGATAGATGGAGACTAAAGAGACATAAAAGTGAAAACTAAGTGCAGTCACTGATCCTGGGTTGGTTCCTAAACCATAAAGGAAAATAAAATTGTAGAACAAGTGGTGAAATTTGAATGGGGCTATATAAATAATTTTAAAAGGTAATACAAAAACATTATTTATTTACTTCCAACAAACAAAAGCTTAGGACCACATAGTTTCACTGGTGAATGCTATTAAACATTTAAAGAAGAATTAACACCAATGCTCCTTAAACTCTTCTGAATATTGAAGAGGAGAAAATACTTCCAAATTCTATGTGGCCAGAATTATTACCTTCTTATCAAAAGTAGACAAAGACACTACCAGAAAACTATAGACCAATATCCCTGATGAATATCAATGCAAAAATCCTCAACAGAATAGTAGCAAACAAAATTCAACAGCACATTAAAAGGATTATACACCATGAGGAAATGGGATTTACTTCTGGAGTGGAAGATGTTTTAACATACAAAAATCAATCAATGTAATACACCATTTAAACAGAATGAAGAAAAAAACAACAAATGACCATCTCAATTGAGGCAGAAAAAGCCTTTGACAAAAATACAATGTCCTTACATGATAAATACATTCAACAAAATAGGAATAAAAGAAAATTATCTCAATATAATAAAGGCCATATATGAAATGCCCACAGTTTTTTGGTTTACTGATGAAAGACTGAAAGCTTTTCCTCCGGGATTAGGAACAAGGGTCCCCAAATAACCAAAACAATATTGAAAAAAGAAAAACGAAGTTGAAGGTCTCATACTTCTTGATTTAAAACTTACTACAGAAACCAGGTGAAGGAGAAACCAAGATGGCGGCATAGGTAAACACCGGAGTTTGCTGCCTCGAACAACCACTTCAAAAATACAACTAAAAGACGGAACAGACATCCTCCAGAACCACAGGAAGGCTGGCTGAGTGGAAGTTCTACAACTAGGAAGGAAGAGAAAAACATACGGAGACTCAGAGGCGCAGTGCGGAAGTGAGATACTAAGGTGCAGAGTGCATGCGGAGCGGGCTGGCGGCTGAGGGCACAGTTGTCGTTTTCAATCGGGAGGGAGTCTCCGGCTCTGAGCTCCAGGTCCGGGCGAGTCTCTAGGGACCCAGACTCAAACGGGAGAAGCGGGACTGTCTGGCATCGCTCTGAACCCTAGGGCAGCTTTCTCTCCGTGGGGCTTGCAGCGATTACTGGGACACTGAGAAGCAGAGCCTCTGAGGGCAAGACTGAGAGCAGCCATAATTGCTAAACCCGCCCTGTTGATCCCCTTATAGAAGGCATGCTTACACAGTGCATAGATTTCTGCATCCTTGTACCTGCGTTTATTCCTTGGACACCCTGATTACGATTCCCATGCTCACAGTGGCCTTGAACATCTGGCATACTCTCAATAGGGCCCCCACACCTCCTTTAATCCTATGATACTCAAATCATTCTTTCTTGAAACACTATCCTTTCTCAGCCTTCTCAACTTTTCTTTTAATAAGATCAATACTTTATTTTCCATGTATCTGTCTCTGAATTGAAGCAAGCAGCCAAGGTTACTATCTGCCCCGCCCCCCTTTCTTTTAATGGACTTTATTGTTTAGGGCTCTATCCACTAGACCAAACCAGTTAGGGCTCAACTTCATTTTTAGCTCACATATATATTTATATGTAGTCACAGGAATAAAATATACACCATTCTCCATACATTGCTGATAAATCCTGATGGAAAATTTGAAAGCACTCACATCTTTATATACTATCTTTTTTTTTCTAGAAAATAGGCATTTGCAACTTTCTAGTCCAGAGGTTCTCAATCTGTGGGTCGTGACCCCTTTGGGGGTTGAACGACCCTTTCACAGGGGTCGCCTAAGACCATAGGAAAACACATATATAATTACATATTGTTTTTGTGATTAATCACTGCTTTAATTATGTTTAATTTGTAACAATGAAGTTGGGGGTCACCACAACATGAGGAACTGTATTAACGGTTCACAGCATTAGGAGGGTTGAGAACCACTGTATCTAGTCAAACCACAAAAACCAACTACAGCCCAGCCAGTGTGGTTCAGTGGTTGAGCGTAAACCTATGAACCAGGAGGTCATGGTTCAATTCCCATTCAGGGCACATATCTGCGGTTGCAGGCTCAAACCCCACTAGAGGGCATGCAGGAGGCAGCCAATAGATGTTTCTCTCTCATCATTGATGTTTCTCTCTCTCTCTCTCTCCCCCTCACTTCCTGTTTGAAATCAATAAAAAATATTTTTTTTAAAAAACCAACTACAAAACGATGACGTTCTGAATTTACCCAAATTAATAAAGGGCAGTAAAATGCTAAATGCTAAATTTCTTATGTCTCTTCCAGGATGCCTTGCAATATAAGATACCTGATACTCAACACATACTTGTTGGCTTAACTTTTGGCTTTTTCTTCCAAGCCAGTAAGCAGTCACAGGTGTTAGATAAACTCTGCTTCACCTAGCATTCCCAGCATTATAAAAATGAAGAATAACTGCCAATTTCACATTACTCTACTAGCATCTATCAAAAACAGCATTAGTGACTTCCAGAGAACACAGATGTTTATTCCTTCCCTCCCCAAATCCCACTGAAGAGATAGACAGATGTATAAAAGGCAACAACATCCACAGCAAGAAGAGAGACTAGGACACCACCAGTGAATGAGATTTCAACCAATTTCAGAAAGATTTCAAATAGGTGGAATGATACTGACCTACAAACCAAAGTAGAGCAAGTTATATTTGACAATATTAACAAAAGGGTGAGGAAAAGATGCCATTCCTACAAGAGGACCCTGAGAGGTTTCAAGTTTGAAATAAGTGGGTCCAAATGTCCTAAGTGGACAGTGGGACAGTAACCATGAAAATCAGTCCTCTTCCCTCCCTTACAGTCAGCAACTGTTACATTAGGATAACGCCAAAAGTTAAAGAAAATTAAGAACTAGGTCTTTTATTGTGAATACTAGAGGCTCGGTTCACGACATTCACGCATGGGGGGTCCCCCAGCCCGGCCTGCACCCTCTCGCAATCCAGGACCCCTTGGGGGATGTTCAACTGCCAGGTAGTCGGACATCCCTCTCGCAATCTGGAACTGCTGGCTCCTAACCGCTTGCCTGCCTGCTGCTAGATCACCCCTAATCACTGTCTGCCTGTCTGATCACCCCTAACCGCCTCTGGCCCCCACCGCCATGGCTTCCTCCGGAAGGCCGTCCAGAATGACATCCAGCTGTCCGGTCTAATTAGCATATTATGCTTTTATTATTATAGACTGGTGTTAGCACAATAGAAACTGGGCTTACTATTTCTACAACATACTGAGGAAGTAAAGTTAAAGCAGCTATGCTCAGCAAATAAGTTGCTCCACTAGCGTAAACCCTAGGGGAAAAGGGCAGGAGGGAGTTTCCCAGCCTGTCCACCTGCTACCTGATCCCACACACTGAAACCTTCCAGTCTAGGCACCCTGGTACATGGGGCAATAGACAATCAGTCCTCCCATTTAGAGAAAACAATGCTTATTATGTACATTTTAACGCATATTTAAAATATTCATTAAAATATAGATAAATAACCGGTGTCAAAATATAAGTAGATAACCAGTGTCCACCAGATGTTTGAGGGAAAAAAAAAGGAAAAAGAACCAAATGGTAACAGAACCACACACCCAAAACAAACAGATAATTCAGGAGAAAGAAGGTAATTTTTTATCATTTTTATAGTTTCAAAACGTTTTTATGTTCATAAAATAAGAAAAGGTTTCCACTAACGAGAGTAGTTAAGCGTAAGAAAAAGTTCTTGTCAACATTTACAATTCCATGGAGATGACTAACAGAATGCACAAGGTCTTAAGTTTGAATGAATAATTCAGTAGCCACTGTGTGTTTCCTTAACAATGGACTCGAAGAATAAAAACCTGGAAAGAGGAAAATAAAAGCAGAGGGCAGTGTGAGGCACAAGAAATCCCTAAATTTATCCAGAGTTGACAAGTCAAGAAAGAGGTAGATCATACAAACATCATCTACAGTGAGGTTCAGAGGAAGAATGACAACGTTCGCTTTTCATTTTACACCAATTACACGGGCCACGCATTTAAACCGTGTGCATGTATTCATTTGAAGAATGATGTTTTAAGTATTAACGAGAAGAAAATAGCACAGGACAACACCACACCCGAACAAGTGCTATTTAAACGCTCTGTGGACAAAAACGATGGTGACTTAGGAAGGACGGCACCAGCTTTACCTCAAAGGGCTTACAGTGGTTCTCAACCTTCTGGCCCTTTAAATACAGTTCCTCATGTTGTGACCCAACCATAAAATCATTTTCGTTGCTACTTCATAACTGTAATGTTGCTACTGTTACGAATCGTAATGTAAATATCTGACATGCAGGATGGTCTTAGGCGACCCCTGCGAAAGGGTTGTTCCACGGCCAAAGGGGTCGAGACCCACAGGTTGAGAACCGCTGGCAGACAAGCACATTCTGAGCCTTTTTGAAAGCGTGTCTCTATGCGACTTGAAAAACCCCAGCCGCAAGCAAAGCCTATAGCAGCCGCCGGCCGGCAAGCTGGTTCCCACCGGCACCTAAGGCCTGGGGAGGAGCCAGCACAAGGAGGGAGGGCGATACCTGCACTCCGGGATGCCGCAAAGGCCCGAGGACTTGACAGTCACAGAGGCCAAGGCCACAGAGAGGGACACGGTGGCTAAAGTCCTCCCCAAGATGCGTCCGGCCATCAGCGCCCCGCGCACGGCTTCACGCGGCGAG
>NW_006288188.1:920085-928773 GCF_000327345.1 Myotis davidii
CAGCGGGCACTAGGACCCGGCCGCCCTCCCGTTCCCGGAGGGAGTCGCTGGGTCTAATGATTAGACTCTAATCTCATAAACCCTAGGGGACCAGGAGCCCTCCCAAAATAACAGTCCTGCGCTTCCCCCAGGGGGTGCGAGTAGCCAGACCGGCCGCGGACGCCGAAGCTCCCAGCCCCCGCAGCCCGGGAAACAGCAGGCCGGAGCGGGGACCGCCGGGGCTTGACGGCGCTTTACGGCTTTGCCGCAAAGCAAAGACCGTCGGGCTGCGTCGCGCGCGCCTTCTCGGATCTCCCACTCCGCGCAGGCGTCGTGGGGGCGCGGGGCAGGGAATAGCGAGAGTGAAAGAAGGCGAGGAAGTGGAAGGGGGAGAGAGAAAGAAGGGAAGGGGGTTAGGAGGAGTTTGTTGCCCTGTTTGGGGGACAGGAAGGATTACAAACAGCTGCTGTACTGAGTCACGCGCGTCCTAGTCATATCTGAGGAAGCGGCCGCAGGGAAGGGAGGGAGGGAGAGAAGGGGTGCGGTCGGCGGAGCTGGCGCTCTTCTCTTACTTTTTTACCAGTTATTCGCTGCAGTCGCTACATTTCGCAACGCTTTGCCCGGGGTGATCCTGACAAACCGGAGGAGTAAGCCATCTGTGAAATAGGCACTCAGCCCGGAGCAGGATCCGAGGGGCGACGCCCAGGCAGAAATTAGACCAGCCGCCCGGCCGGTGGCCCGGTTCGTGGGACGGTGGTCCCAGCACCGGAAGGTCGCGGGCTCCATCCGGTTAGGACACACACCTGGGTTTCGGGTTCCATCCGGGCGGGGTGCGCACCGGAGGCAACCGGTGGATGCTCTGCCTCCCTCCCTCTCCTGCCTCCCTCCCTCTCTAAAATGAATAAAAAAGATCCCCTTTAAAAAAAAAATCAGATAAACTGCCCAACTGAAATTTGGAAAAACAACTTGTAACCAGGACTTATCTTATGAATGTGGCAAATATTTAACTTTGAAGTACATAGTGAGATGTTATAGTGGTGTGTCATCGACAGACATTATGAAACCTCTATTTTAAAACCCAGAGTAATCAAACTTGAAGGAGCACAGCTCCTAAGACTGCAGAACTCTTGTCATGTGACGACTCCATCTAAACCACTGCGCCTGGGGACTTGGCCAAGCTCCACTGCGGCTTCCAGCAGCTTAAGGGCGTCCCTGGGAGGATCCCAGCAGCAACACCCGCCCACACCCTCCGCACCCCCACCCCCGCTTTAAATGCCTGCCTCAACAATCTCACCGCTGCCAGGAGAATTTATTGTTTATTCCATGAAAAACCTGGCGATTGGCAGGGAGACCCAGGACCCCTTTCTGTAGAAGGCTTGCTATTATAAATCCTTTCTCTGCCCTTGGTGCTGCAAATCGGCCACCCAGAACTGTTTCTTAAGGACCTGAGAGCCCCCGTCTTTGAAAAGCAAACATCCAGGGGGATATGGCTCTGTACTATCTCCCAGCCCCGGGTGGAAGGATAAGGGCCCAACTTAAGGGGCACCTTTCTTCCACTTGCACAACTGCCTCCTGCTTTAAAAATTGAAATTTGTTTCTCCACCGATGAGCGCCAATTAACAAACCCAGCCGGCCTTATCACATAGGTCATCCACCCCCCCCTATAACACCCCTCAACACCCCTCAGTGCCTTTCCCTTGGCACACTCCACTCTTCAACATGTCCCCAGTCTTCTGTTTCAAGGAAGTAGAAGTCAGCTCATGCAGTGGTATTACTGAATTAAATGTGTCTTTACAGCTTTATCTTTGATAGTTCTTTTGGATAGTGAAGTATTATTAAAATGTACTTGCTTTTGGCTTGACCAACCGGAAGTAAGTCCTGCAGTCAGTGCTGGGTTGCCATGGGGACCCAGCACCCACTGCTGAAGGGACTGCAAATCAGGCCTGGAGAGAGGCCGGAAGAGAGAAGCAGGGTCTGATCTGTAGCCTCTGTGGCAGCTGTTGATCAGCACTTGCTTCCATTTCTCTCCAGTCTTCCACCCAGGCTGCTGATCAGCCTGCTTTTCTGATAAGGCCCCATTGCTAGGCCCAGAGATGCTGACTGGCATAGAAACCAACCAATCAGAACCAAGTCTGGGTCAACTGTGAGGAGCCAATGGCTGCCTAGGAGGCGCAACTTTTGATACTGACTGGCATAGAAACCGATGGATCAGAACCAAATTGGCCAGCGGAGGAGGGCAATTGGGAGAGAGATCAGGCCTACAGGGGAAGTGAGGGCCATTGAGGGTGAGATCAAGCCAGCAGGGGAGGGCAGTTGGGGGTGATTAGGCCTGCAGGAGAGCAGTTAGGTGTTAATCACGCCAGCAGGGGAGCGGTTAAGGGGGGGATCAGGCTGGCAGGCAGAAGCAGTAGTGGCAATCAGGCAGGCAGGCAGGCGAGCAGTTAGGAGCCAGCAGTCCAAATTCTGATTCAACTTTTTTCACCCCTCCCTTTACAGGAGGGGGAAAAATATAAACACATAAGTATGTATAGTAACTAAGGTAAAAAACAAAACAAAAACTAAATTTCCAGGGAACATCTTCGAGTCAGTATTTATTTAGTACAATCTATTATTCGTCCTTTGTTATAAACCTGTGATAGATCAAGAATGTGTGTGTGTTGTACTTGCTTTTTAAAAAATATCTGGATTTAGCTTTCTCTGGTCAGATAGTATTGATGTCAATGTTGTCAACAACCATCAACCTCTGCTTAAGATGGAAAGGTATTAGGTAGGTTCTGTTTAAAAGGTTCAGCTCATTTCACCCTAGCCATTATGGCTCAGTTGGTTGAATGTCCTCCCATGCACCAAAAGGTCACCTGTTCAATTCCCAGTCAGTATAGGGCGTGTCTCTCCCTTCCTATATCTCTCTAAAATCAATAAAAACATACTTAAAAAAATAAAAGGTTCAGCTCATTTTAAAGTCTGCTGACATTAGGGAGGAGAGAGGTAAGGCAGTGAGTTACAAAACATCTGTTCAAAGAATGGGAAAAACAGAAAGGAGTTATGGGAACTTCTCTGAACCCTAGTCTTCTAACTCTACATTCTTTAAGGAGGTTGGAGTGGAGTTAGTTTAAAGACCCACACAACTAT
Source organism: Myotis davidii (assembly GCF_000327345.1). Classification (NCBI taxonomy): domain Eukaryota; kingdom Metazoa; phylum Chordata; class Mammalia; order Chiroptera; family Vespertilionidae; genus Myotis; species Myotis davidii. The sequence continues at coordinate 923,194 of NW_006288188.1, forward strand.
GCAAACAAAACCAAGTCCATGGCACAGGTCTGCAACACTATTAGTACAGACAGCTGGGTCTCCTGCATTCCTCCCCTCACAGACTACTCCCAGGCCTGCTAGAACTTACCCAGTGAGTATGTGCTGCAGTCCACTGTTGGGCAGAACCAAAATGCCACCTCAAAATATTGACTGTTTTATATAACTGTCCATTTACTCACATCCCAAGTTAAATGGGTGTCATCAGAACTTGAGTGATGGCTTTTGTTTTTTATTTGTTTTTAATTTATTTTTTATTTAGAAGCCACATACCAACTTTAAAAAGGGTATCATAATAGTTGGTAAGACAAACAAAAACTGAGAAATACATATTTTTAAATAGGAAAGCAGTGTATGCGATTACTGGAATTGATAGGTATGCTAAAAATAACAGTAAGAATTCCAACTGTCCCTTTTTCCATTTATTTCATTACTAGAGGCCTGGTGCATGAATTTGTGCATGGGTGGGGTCCAGCCAGCCTTGCCCCAGATTGGGGGACGGGGGGTGCCAGGGGCAAGGCTGGTGGGGGTGGGGGGAGCTGCAGGCTGTTGGCCAGCCAGTCCCACCCCCTGGTCGAACTCCCAGTTGAGGGGACAATTTGCATATTAGCCTTATATAGGATACAACAACTACTAGTATTCAATGATTACTTACTATTTCCCAAGCACTGCCCTACGTGCCAGGAATGCAGTTGTGAACAAGATGGATGAGGTCCTACTCTCATGAAGCTTACTTTCTAGGAGATGGGCTTCAACTATAAATATTCTAGGAATTGCAGATTAGGAGAAGTGCTATGAAGGAGACAGACAACTTTCTGTGGGAAAAAATGACAAGCAGCAGTGACTACTTGGGATTATAGGGGAGGGGTGTCAGAGAAGGCTTTTCTGAGGAGATCACATTTGAGAGATACCTAAAGACATGACACTGCCAGCCATTGGAAAAGCTGCGGAAAGAGCATTTCGGGCAGAGGGGACTCTACGTGCAACATCTCTATGGTTGGAAGGACTTGGCCATAATCAAGGAATGGGAAAGTCAATGTGCTAGAGCACAGTAGAAAGCTGGGGGGCACGATCTGTGATGAAGCATGGCAGACACAATTCACTGCTTCCCCATGCCCATTTACCCCTTCTCCCTTCTTCTCTGTCCTGTGTAGAATGTGTCCAGTGAAAAAATGATCTCCCTGTGCTCCCTGCAGCTAAAGGGGCCATATGACCCTCCCTGGCCATCCTGAATGGAAGGTGAAGCCTACTGTGTGGTTCTCTAGAAAGGCTATTATTTTCCCGGTAAAAAGAGACGAGCTCTTTTGCCCTCCCTCCTTTATTAAAAAGGAGCAGCCATAATGAGACCATAAAGACCAGCCACACACGTGGGTGGCAGAATAGAGTGCAAGAAGGAGCCTGGAGTCTTTTGTGGCTTCTGAGCTAATGAGGGGTGGGGAAGAGAGTCCCTGTTTGGCTACACTACTATGGTTGGGTTTATTTTATGTAAAAATTTTGACATAGAGCCAAATCATTTAAGGTCTTCAAGGCCATGGTAAGGAATTGGGAGTTTATCCCAAGTGCAATGAAAAGCCATTAAACCTCCACCAAACTTTATTCCTCACAACATAGAGAGGTAGATACTCTAAAGTTAGAACTGGATAAACAGCAACAACAGGCCAGAGGTTGGAATGAAAAGTCAGGTTAGCTAGCTTCTGACTACTCCGCTACTGCCATCTCTCACTTCTTTCCCATAACCCTCCGGTTCAGAAGCAACCAGCTTCCTTCTTTCGGTTCCCTTACGGAAAGGCTTTTATTCTATGTTTTGTATTCTTTCAATCATAGGAGACTTCATACCTACCAGTTCTGTTTCTTAATAAGCGAATGCATATTGAAGGAAAATTAAAAACCCTGTTTCCCTTGACAAAGCCTAGCTTTCAAGATTAATCCTGTGCCAGAGACTCAGCATTCCCATCTGACAGTCACTTCTTTGTTCTAATTCATATCTGTTCTCCCCCTTGAAACACTGAAACTATTATGTCAAGGGATGGGGTGTCCCAGGGCAATAAGATACACAGAATATTAAAAAAAGAACACATCAAAAATATTTCAAAAGTATTATTCTCATCATATTTTTTTTACTTTGACCATGTAACTTGGACACATTTACCTTCCCTGTGCCTGTTTCCTCACCTGTGAAATGAGGACATAGGGTGCTCAACATCCTAGAGCTATGAGAATTAAAGAAGGTAACTCTTGCTAACTGTCTAACAGAAGTTGTAACAATTATTCTTTACACCTATTACCACATTTCCTCCCGAGGGCTCATGTAATTGTCCCTACTTTAGAGTGGAGGATACAGACTCCAGAAGTTAAATACATAACTTGCCCAAAAACACACAGCCTATCTAATAATTTGTAAAGTCAGGTGTGTGTATTTCCCAGGGCTGCTGTAACAAATTACCACAAACTTGGTAGTGGAAAACAAGAGGAATTTATTTTCTCACAGTTCTGGCAACCAGAAGTGTTGATTCAGTTGATGGTGCCAAATCAGGTTGTCATCAGGCACGCACTCCTGGGGACTGTCCTTTGCTTGCCTGTCCCAGCTTCTGGTGGCCGCTGGCAGCCAGAGCTGTGGCCACAGTGCTTTGAATCGCTCCCAGTAGTCACACTGCCTTTCCATTTCTGTTTGTGTCACTTCTACCTGACTCTCTCTTATAAGGATACTTGTGATTTCGTTTCATGATCTTCACATTATCTAGGACCTTAATTACATCTGCAAAGACCCCTTTCTACGTTAGGTAACATGACAGGTTCCAGGGTTTAGGACCTGATTTTCTTTGGGTTCATTATTCAGCCTACTTTATCAAGACTCAAATTTAAGTCTGTCTGACTATACACTCAAATTCCTAACCAGACATTTGTTCAATAAATATTTTTTAAACACCTGATGCATGTAAGCACTGTGGTAGGTACTGCAGAACAATGATGAGCAAAACCAATCAAGAGCACTGCCCTCATGAATCTACCCGCCTGGTTGGGGAGAAAAACATTGGTAGAATAATCACACAAATAAATGTCCAATTGTAACTGTGATCAGTGTTATGAAGGGAGGTTTCTGATGCTCTGAGAATTATGAAAGGGAGATGTGGTCAAGTTTGGGAAAGCTCCACTTAAAAAGTAAGGCTTGAGATCTGAAGGAAGATGAGGAGCCCATTAGACATAAATGGAGAGAAATATAAAAACCCTTACGCAGTCCTTCTAGCAGGATATCTGGCACATATAAGCGCTCAGTAAATCAAGTTCTCTCTTCCCTACCTGCTCCCTTCACTACTATACTAGTGAAGCTACAGGGCTATTCCAAGAGATACAGAACTACCACAGTGAGACCTCGTCACAGGTTTCCCCAAAAGTCTTCCCAACCACACTCTATGCAATAGTCCATGCAATAACTGTCCTCACAAGCTATAGTACAGCTATAGCTACATAATAAATATATCTGTAGTGTAGCTTGCATCAGCAAGGCAGGAAACAAGAATCAAATGTAGTCTATTGTACAAAGAGCCAAGCAAGTTCTGAATGTAATCATCATTACAGGGTGGGACTGCAGGTGATCAGGACATTCAAAAAGCCCAAAAGAAAAAGCATTCTCTAATGGGACATTTATAAAAAAAAGAAGGCCTTCTTGACTCTTGGGTTTTTAATTAGACAAGAAAGTTGTTCAAGGAGACCTTTGCAAATGTTACTATGTGTTTCATGAAAGAGAATTCAAATAATGTTCTTTTGTAGTTGAAAATAAGTGTTTCCCAAAGTTTCCATTGATATTCTGTTAGAGTTGTTATGTGGAAGAAACAAAATTTATTTAACGGCTAGTTAAAGAACAAAACACATTTTGTTTCCACATTTTATGCCAGTGATTTTTTTCCTTTCAGTGAGTTCCATAAGGTCGCAAAATAGCCTCTCATCAATATTTATTGCTAGAGAAAGAACTTAAAAACATGGAATTACATCAAATCAAAAACTACTGCATATGTAGCAATGCTGCAAGGAAGGATATAAGAGCTATCTGGGTTTATCTCCATAATTATCCCTACTTTTCCACCTTCCATTTCTTCTATCTGTTGAAGTATATATGCATTTCATTTGTTACTAGTTTGGGATGGGCATCTTCTATATTGAATTCAATATTTTATTTATTTACTTTTAAGAATTAACTTGAATTTATCAAAAGGGACAGGTCACTTTCACCTAATATTAACGGGCGGAGGGGAAAAGGTCTACACAAATACCGGTAAGAATGTAAAATGGCACAACTATTTAGAGGGGGCGTTTAGGCAATCATGTTGGGGTCCAACCCCAGCAGGTCCAGGGGTTCCCAAAGGTGTGGACAGAGTTGGTGAAGAAGGAATGACACGGAGACAGTGTTCAGTTGATCAGCATAGCCAGGTTCTCTAGCCAGGTTCTCTAGCCAAGTTCTCCAACCAGGTTCTGTTCTTATTCTCCTGTTACATCTGTATTTATACCAATTGATTTTAATCCTATCCATTCTATTCCAAAGGTTAGGGTGTTTCTTATCTCCATTCCAAGGTCACTACTCTATTGTTCTGTTAAACTACAAGGCAGTAACTGAAGGAGATTATCCTAAGTAAAGATTATGTAGCTTAAGCATGATTGTTCATAGTTAGAGTGATTAATTAACCACCTGGCATTTAGTTAAGGGGTTTTATTCCCTTCCTTAGTCCTGTTAATCTCTAACTCCAGGGGAAAATCCCCACCTGGGGAAACAATCTTTCTTGGAGAGGTGACCTTGGTTAAAACACATAGCGCTAAGAAGGGGAGCAAACATGTTAAGAACAGTGTGCCATATATGCCAGGTCCCTTGAAACATATGCTGTGCAGATGTTTCTTCCCTGCAGCAACTACGTCAAGCAGCAAGGATAGACTGGCTTCAGGCAAATTCCCCCATTTTTATTTTTTAAATGGTAGCGCGTGTAAATCAGCGGCCACCTCTCGGATTGGGTTGTTTAAGACTCGGAAGAAGACTGACAAGCAATGATAGCGAGTATAGCAAGAAACATAATGGATGGAGTGCACATGGAGCCTTGTAGAAGGTTGCTGGCCTCTTCAATCTAGGATTTCAGCTGTCCCCAAGTCGGTGGTTTGGTTGTCCTTGTTGATCTGGCTAGCGGGTGGCGTTGCTGGCGATGGGCTTCCCGAAGTGTCAGCACGTTGAATGGCTGGATCAAAGGGTCCATCAGGGCAGCGCTTGATGGTGGTGGCAGTGTCCGGGGAGGAGTCAGCTGTGCCTTCTGGGTCAGCCAATATGTATGATACCGGGGAGGAGGAGGAGGAGGCAGAGACACAGGGCGGTGAGACATAAGGTCGGACTACTAGACAGTCTGGCATCCACATAGGTAAGTCTGTGTCCTGTGGAAATATACAAGCATATCCTCTCCCCCGGTTTAAAGTACGTCAGGTCCCTTCCAGGCTCCTGTAAGCAAGTCTCTCCATTTGACAAGGGCTTTAGGTTTAGTTAGATCAGGGTTCCAATGTCTGTACATTGGGGAATTTCCCTCAGCATCT
>NW_006288188.1:929145-930684 GCF_000327345.1 Myotis davidii
CCTCCGCTTAAGGGTCCTGGTAGGCAGGAATGAGCTCTAATATGTCCAATATAGAAAGCCTTTTCTCATTTATGAATGTAAGTTTGTAGCTGAGTTAACAAAGAGAAAATGGCTGCTCTTCCTTGTGGGAGAGAGGCGGTCTCAATATGAAGAAATAACTTAACAATATATTGAGAGTCAGTGTACAAGTTAAAGGGAACCTGTTGCAATTGACTAAGATCCCCTGTAATGAGGTGGAGCTCCATCCTAATATTAAACCTACAGTTCCCTCAGGCAGCGGCCCAGACACTCCTGTAGGAATGGCTGCTACTGGCAAGTCTGGGGTTAGTATTGCGTGCGTGGTGGAACGGAGGTCTAATCCTGCACTGCCTGGGTGGCCCTGAAGAGGTCGCTGACTGATTGAAATTTGCAAAGGGGTTGAGGGTTGATGCCCCTATTATTGCAGGGGTCTAGGGCTGGCCCCCTCTCAAGTTTCCTGATTGAGGTGATGGGATAGAACCTCCTTGGGAGTGGTTTGTAAAGTTTAAAGGCTGACCATTTTTATGGTATTTTGATCTACATTTCTTTGCCCAATGGAATCCTTTCTGACATTGGGGGCAAACAGTTTTTAGAGGATTAATATTATTCCCTGATGTATGTGCAGGCTGTTGAGGAGCTCGCCATCTGGCCTGAGTATTATTATTTTCAGTTGGGCATTCTCTGCTGAAGTGCCCAGATTGGCCACAAGAGTAGCAGTTCATATTTCTTTTATTATCTGTATTATTGCTGGCTTGTCCTGTGCCCTGTACATATTGAGGGTATGTCTCCCCCTTGAGGGCTGCAGCTATAGCTACAACCTGTATAAATGCTGGACTTACATCGGCACACTGTTTTATAAAATCATTTATAGTTCCTGTTCTGTGAATCGGCCTTAATAAAGCCTGACAGGTATTATTAGCATTTTCAAAAGCCAGTTGTTTAATTAGGATATCGGCTGTCTCGTCATTATTGATTACTCGCTTGACTGCCTGTATGAGGTGAGAAAGGAAATCCTGATACGGTTCCTTGACCTTCTGTTTAACCTCTGTAAGGGTACTTGTTTTTCCTGCTGTACAAGGTAGGGATTTCCAGGCATTTACTGCACAACTGTTTACTTTAGTAAGTGCCTCTTTGGGCATATACATTTGCTCCTGAGCCATAATAAAATCACCTTCTCCTAATATCATGTCTAGGCCTATTCCTCCTCTAGAATTTTTGCTAGTGGCTTCAGCTCTCTTAGCAAGATCATCATATTCAGTTTTCCATAATAAGTAATCGCCTCCTGAGAGACAGGCTTTACAAACCTGTGACCAATCATAAGGAGTCATCCATTTACTGGCTAGGGTTTCTACCAAGGTTTGCGTGTAAGGAGCTAGAGGTCCATATTCAGAGCAGGCCAATTTTAATTCTTTAAGTACTTTGTAAAGTATAGGCTCCAACGTGGGGTTTCTATTCCCACCAAACTCATTCTCATATGTAACTGGGAAGCAGAGTGAGAATTCAAGATCTCCATTAGATTCA
>NW_006288188.1:931292-955609 GCF_000327345.1 Myotis davidii
AGCCTTTTAATTTTAAGTAACCAAACTTTGTAATTTTATACATAATCCACTGTAGTGCTACTATAATTGGCATTTCAGCGTGAAGAGCTGGTAATTAACAGGAATGGAAGCCTTAATGAACAGTCTTCAAACCATGAGACAAAAATAAAAACAGATAAATATACAGTAGAACAAAAGCTGCAGACACTCTACTAACCGGGGGAAATATTTAAAAGCTTTAAATTCTTTATTATCCAGCATGGCTTTTGGAATTATGATGGTGTGACATATAGAGCCTTTGACATTTTAGATATAGCCTTTATTTTATTTTTATCACAGTAAGTTAAAAATCCACCCTAAGTCTCGGTAAGACTTCACTGTCTTACATAAAAACTCTAGGAGTCTGCAATGTGATAAAAGAGTAATGTGAAAATTTACTGGATTGCCCTAGTTTCATACTTCCTTGTACACAATGAATCAATTTGGAAATCTGTTCCAAGGGTTATATACACAAAAGTGTCAAGAATAAAATGTTCTCCACTCTTGCATAAAAACATGTATAGTGTTGAGGAATGGAAAGTTACCATTTTCCTGGGCCCCGGGCTTCCTGGAGCTCTGCTGCCTGAAGATGAAAGGCTCCTCTGGCTTTACTGCTCTTGGGATTAGTCATCCAGCCCTCGTGTTTCTCCTTGTTGGATCCTGGATGCTATTCTGATGGCTTCTTCCAGAGATGGCTGTTCTCCAAGCTGATAAAAACATTATAGTGTTGAGGAATGGAAAGTTACCATTTTCCTGGGCCCCGGGCTTCCTGGAGCTCTGCTGCCTGAAGATGAAAGGCTCCTCTGGCTTTACTGCTCTTGGGATTAGTCATCCAGCCCTCGTGTTTCTCCTTGTTGGATCCTGGATGCTATTCTGATGGCTTCTTCCAGAGATGGCTGTTCTCCAAGCTGAACTGCAATCTGGGTACCATTGGATGCTGCCACTAAGGTCAGAGGTCTGGTTTCTGTGGTTACTAAGTGTTGGCTGTGCTGCTGGTGCCCCATTTCTGACGATGCAGTGTGGAATGCTGCCAAGTCCTGAGCCACAATTGCAACCTGCTGCCCTTCTGTACCCTCGGCAGTTACCATAGCAACAGAGTGTGTCCCTGCTGAGGAGATGACTGCATCGTGAGCAGGGACTGTGATGAGCGTGCCATCCTGCGTTAACATTGTGATGGTATTGCCTATGGCTTGCATGTGAGCTTGAGATATGTTGACGTGCTGAGTCCCATCCTGGGATATGAGTGTAACCTGTTGACTCAACCCAGACTGGGTTACTGTGGCTACTTGTGTAGACACAACATCATCCCCTTCTACACCTGTGACATAGGTGATCTGGGGCCCTTTAAGAACATCTTCACCTTGACCTGGCGGAGGCTGAAAGGCGGCTTCCTGCTCCTCCTCGATTGGCTCTGTGTCCTTGTGGGCAGTCCGTCTGTGCATGGCCAGCGTGGAGATCTGCTTATATATCTTCCCACAGTGTTTATCGTTGTAAGGTTTGGAATGAGTGTGAACAACATGATGTTTATACAAACTAGAATATTCTGTAAACCTTTTATCACACCCAGGGATTGTACAAACATATGGCTTTTCCCCTGTGTGTATCCTCACATGGTTTTTATAATTGGTTGCACTGGCAAATGCCCTTCCACATCCTGGTTCTGTGCAGTAATAAGGTCTTTCTCCTGTGTGTGTCCTAATATGCACTTTTCTGATACTTGATGTTGTAAAAGACCGACCACAGCCTTCAAAATGACATTTAAAGGGTCTTTCTCCTGTATGAGTTCTGATATGTTTCTGTAGATCTCCTGAAGTTTTAAAGCATTTAGTACAATTATCTTCTGAACACCGATATGGCTTTTCTCCTGTATGAGTTCTGACATGACTTCTTAATCCATAACCCGTTGCAAATGCTTTCCCACAGCCAGGATGCTCACACTGATAAGGCTGGTCTCCGGTGTGTGACCTCTCATGAACCTTAAGATGATGAGCTGTTGTATATAATTTTCCACAACCATCATATTCACATCGAAACGACTTCTCTCCACTCTGTTGAGACTTAGCAGTTACTCTTGCTGCATGTCCTTGTAAGACAATCTGCATTTTTTTCTCTTGCTCATTTTCTCCAATCATTCCAGTGCCTGTTATACTTTCACTTCCATCAATGGATACCTTTGCATACTGTTCCAAAGCACTGATGGTTTCAATCGTGGCATCCCCAGTATGCAGACCTGCCACTGGACCATCAGCCTGAATTGGTAGGATGGTATCAGACTGTGGGACTTGTACTGCTTGGTGGATGTAAGCCATGGTGCCATCTTCCAGCTGAGCTGCCTGTAATGCGCTCTGGTCATAACTATCTTTGGAGGTATGGTGAATAAAGGCTGTAGTTCCATCTTCTAACTGCACGGCTTGGCCATCCTCTAGACGTAAACTGTCCCAACTTTTAGGTATGGGTACATGTTGAATATAGGCAGCAGAACCGTCTTCCAACTGAATGACCTGGCCATCTATGAGTTTTCCATCTTTAGAATTGTGCTGTATATAAGTGGTAGAACCATCTGCAAGTGTTACTGCTTGTAAGCTTACACCTTCCATATTTTCTAAATTGTCAGCATCAGCCCTAGTTACTGCCTCTGTGAGGCACAGGGTAACATGCTGAGCCTCCATTCCTCCTCCAGGAAACTCTATCATTCCCTGAGAATCTCTATTTGAGCTAACAACATTTTTTACCTCCGAGAAAATTTTCCAACAATTCCTTCTTCCGACCACCATGCACCAGGACAGGAAGAGCATGAGACTCTTAATCCCAAAGTCGTGGATTCCAGCCCCACATTGGGTGCCAGATTTTGGGGTCCAACCCCAGCAGGTCTAGGGGTTCCCAAAGGTGTGGACGGAGTCGGCGAAGAAGGAATAACACGGAGACAGCGTTCAGTTGATCAGCATAGCCAGGTTCTCCAGCCAGGTTCTGTTTTTATTCTCCTATTACATCTGTATTTATACCAGTTGATTTTAATCCTATCCATTCTATTCCAAAGGTTAGGGCGTTTCTTATCTCCATTCCAAGGTCACTACTCTATTGTTCTGTTAAACTACAAGGAAGTAACTGAAGGAGATTACCCTAAGTAAAGATTATGTAGCTTAATCGTGATTGTTCATAGTTAAAGTGATCACCCGCCTGGCACTTAGTTAAGGGGTTTTATTCCCTTCCTTAGTCCTGTTAATCCCTAAATCCAGGGAAAAATCCCCACCTGGGGAAACAACCTTTCTTGGAGAGGTGACCTTGGTTAAAACACATAGCTCTAAGAAGGGGAGCAAACATGTTAAGAACAGTGTGCCATATATGCCAGGTCCCTTGAAACATATGCTGTGCAGATGTTTCTTCCCTGCAGCGACTGTGTCAAGCAGCAAGGATGGACCAGCTTCCGGCAATCATAGGTTTTCCTTTAAAAAAAATGCACAAGAATTTCTAAATACAGTGTCATTCCTAGAGGGCTTTCCTTTGGTACAAAAAAAATTGATTTGAATATAATTGATTATTCCATCTTTATGGATAGCTTGCTAAAGGGATTTGGCAGACTGCTAGTTCACACTGACTCAGCCACTTGACCTGTACCACTGGGCAAATATAAATTAATTGAGCAAGTTATAAATTAAAAGAAGTTTAATTCTCTCTCTGAAGAGACCCTCTCCTCCCCTTTCAGAATCTGCATGCCCCCCCCCTTTTTTTTTTGCTTAAAGTATTACAAAGGGTATTACATATGTGTCCATTTTTCTCCCCACCCTAGACAGTCCCCTAGCCTCCCCTATCCCCCAGTGTCTTATGTCCATTGGTTATGCTTATATGCATGCATACAAGTCCTTTGGTTGATCTTGCATGCCCTTTTTGAATGTAAAGTTCTTTAATGGCCAAGTCTCTAATTAGTCTCAACACAGGTTTTACTAGTAAAGTTTTGGTAGTCCACTGGACCCCAGCCATTGGAATATTTATTGAGATTGTGTGTGGAACAGTCAAACGCTTCTCAGAAAGCTGGAATTCTCTTTGTAGCTTTGGTCTAGGATTACTAGGAAACAATGTCCAAAGTGGGACATTAGTGTTTAATGAGGGGATAAATTTAAGTGCCATACTAGCACATGGAAGAAAATAAAACTCTTAAGAGCTAGGAATATATGGATCATGTGGCAGGGTCACTAAGAAAGGGTAGGGGAACTCCAGTTCATATTCCTTCCCTGAGCCCAAATCAGTCCCATGTGGACATTGTCTACCAATTTTGGAGAAAGGCCCCAGTATTCTTCCCTCTAAAACAGCAATTCTCAACATGTGGGTTGCGACCCCTTTGACGGTCGAATGACCCTTTCACAGGGGTCGCCTAAGACCATCCTACATATCAGATATTTACATTACAATTCATAACAGTAGCAACATTACAGTTATGAAGTAGCAACGAAAATAATTTTATGGTTGGGTCACAACATGAGGAACTGTATTTAAAGGGCCAGAAGGTTGAGAGCCACTGCTCTGAAGGAAACACCAGACAGGATTCCCCATTCATGCCATCAAGCTTTTCCTATCCTGGTTAAAGGGATACTGAGGCAGAGACTAGGGTTCATTCATGAGACCCAAGACCCTGGCCATTTGTCCCCCTCCCTTCTCACCCCAGGAGATGTATGGGGACATCACATCCACAAGCACCGCACTCCACCCCTACCCCCGTTTCCATGTGCAGGCCTATTTGGGAAAATAGACAAATTTCTGGTAGTCACTCTGAGGAATACACATTCAAATAGTGCATGGGTATATAGTTTTATTTTACCTGTAGCACATTAGAATGTTACCATTAGATATTGAGCATTATTATGTGTTGGTCTTATGTCTGCAGATTTTTAAAATGTAACAATAAATGGACTTAAAAATGTGACATAGTAAACATTAACTGTAGCATCTAGGACCTAGATTCTAGGTGGTGGTAAAATTCTAGGTAAAGGTTGTGCTTTATACTTTCACACTAAGAAAGAAGGACAGTGCCCCTTTGGGGTTTGGAGGGGGCATATACATAACAACAGCTGTTGGAAATACTCCCTGGCAGCTTCCTTGGTTCATCAGAATGCCGCCAGTTTTGAGCGCTGTATGTCAGGTCCAGGCTATGCTCCGAGTGCCTATTTCTTGGTCCTTATCACCCTGTAGACCTGTTGGGCAAGAGTTATCCATGGTGGATGAGGAACTTGTGTGAAGTTTACAGAGCAAAACCCCTAGGGCTCTGGAGCAGGACTGTGCCTTCCAAGGCAGAGAGCTCCTAGCTGTTCGATTATCAGCTCCTGGCATGTTAATTGGCCCTTGTAAATACCAAGCTGCTAACCCTGGGAAGTCAACTGACTAGGTCAGTGGTTGGCAAACTCATTAGTCAACAGAGCCAAATATCAACAGTACAACGACTGAAATTTCTTTTGAGAGCCAAATTTTTTAAACTTAAACTATATAGGTAGGTACATTGTTATTAACTTAATTAGGGTACTCCTAAGGCGTAGGAAGAGCCACACTCAAGGGGCCAAAGAGCTGCATGTGGCCCGAGAGCTGCAGTTTGCCAACCACGGGACTAGGTGACTCAAGAAAGCTGCATTAATATCATGCCATGAAGACAGCCTTGAGCACACTCAGGGAACAATTTTCAAATGACCTTCCCAATGTTATTACATTAGTAAATCTTTGGTTTGTTGTCTCTTACACATTTGTCCCAAAGAAATTGGGTTCTGTGTTTAGTTCCTACAGAAGACCCAGGTGTGCTAATGACAGAGGGATTAATGTGAACAGGAAGGCACTCGGAGACCACATCATGAAGAGCTTTGTAGAAGGGGACAGGCGTTTGGATTTTATTCCAAGTGCAATGAGAAGCCTGCGTGAGTTAATCAGGAGACTGATGAGCTAATCTTCATTTTTCAAATAGCCCTCTGGCTTCTATGGAGAGGAGCTGAGAAATGGAGTGGTCCGTTTCTCAGTGCTAAAAAGGGGTCCAGAATATGACACTGTCACATAAAAATTGTTTTTTTAAATATATTTTTATTGATTTCAGAGAGGAAGGGAGAGGGAGAGAAAGATAGAAACATCAATGATGATGTTGCAGAAGACCAAGGAAAAACCAAGCAACGCTTTTAGAGAAAATAAGTTACACTGTTTAATACGAGGGCGGACTCAGTGGAATAACTTCTCAAATCTGAGTAAAGTAACATGCAGGGGGCTTCTCTTTTATATCTTTCTGGGGGTCTTTGTCCCTCGAATATGAATTATGCTTCAGGTCCTTTTCTCGGGGTTTGCAAGAAGGCCCCCAGGTGTTGGGGGTCTCCAGGCCATATCTGATGGTCTGGCCTGGCGCCAGCGTTAATAACCCTCCCTCAGGAGCAGTGCACTGTTCACAGTTTTATGGCCTCTTTAACGGGCTCTGCCAGACCAGTTTCTGGGAAAGAGGTACAGTGGGGCCTTGACTTGTGAGTGTCCCGACTAACGAGTTTTTTGAGATACCAGCTGTCTCTCGGCAGATTTTTTGCATTGACTTGATAGAGTAATTTGAGTTAACGAGCTCCTTAACAAGCTCGGTCTCCGAACGAATTAAACTATTAAACTAGTAAGTCAAGGCCCCACTGTAATGACTTAATTATAGGTTATCAAGAATGTACACTGGGCTTGCTGGCATGGATTCAGATTGCTAGACATTCCTCACCCCCAACCAGGCTAAGCCAAACCAAAAAGAGCTTTTTAAATTGTAACTCCCTTATCGACTAAAAACCAGAGCCTCCTTCAAAACCCAGTAGTCATAAATCCTCTCACCTGGAGTTTTGGGAGTTTCACAACTAGGGAAGATTGTCACAGACATTGTCACAAAACTGTCACATCCGCATGTATTTCCCTAAGGTTCCATTTGTTTCACCTAAAAGTCATTTGTTTACCCAGAAGTATCCTTCTCTCATACCCCTTTCCCTCTTAAAAATGCTATTTCTGCCCTCCTCTTTGAATCACATTTTTCTGTGGACTCCTGTCTTTTCTCTTGCCAGTCTGTGTGTGGGGTTGTTTTGTTTTGTTTATTAATTTGCTTGTTTTTAGTCTGTTTAATTCACAGAATCTCATTACTCAACATAGCAGGAAAATGTTTCCTCCTGGATGGTTAGATAATTATTTCGTAAGAATGTCACAGAGCTGACCCCCAGGGCTCTGGAGGAGGCCCTGCTTTACAGGCAGAGAGCTATTTGCAATTTAAAAATCAACGCCAACAGGAGGAGGAAGTAATTGCAGAAGTGAAGTTCTTCCAAACCCTGGAAGGGCCAGACGGGCACAGAGGGATGGGATTCAGCGCCTAGTAGGGGAGTTCCCCGGATGATGACACAGGAGCAGGGACCTCCTTCAGAGGAACGGAGAGGAGGCAGAAGCCTGGGATCCGGCCAGAGGGTCTGACTGATCCGGTAGTTGGACAACGAGGACATGCCTTGTGATTGCTTCCGTGTTTCTCCGTTGAGATAGGTTCACCGGCTCAGAGGAAGGGTAGGAAAGGGAGCGTGGGCAGTGTGCAGAGAGGACCACGTGAGAGGGGGTCTGTTCCCCAGAGTGGGAAAAGCAGCAGCATGGGAAATGCCCTTCCAGGGAGTACTCCACACCCAGCTGGAATGTGCTCACAAATTCCCTCTGCGTGGTTGAGGCTGTTGATTCATTTTGTGAAAAAAGAAAATCCAACTGAGTACATCTTAAAGATCTTAATTGGTTTTATTTAATGGTCGTGAATCGGGCAGCCTCCCATTTAACAGATAGAAAAGAGGTCTGAGGAGCTGCACAAAATGAAAGACTTTTTAAGCAAAAGGGAGTGGGACAAAGGAGTTATGCTACTAGCAAAAGCAGACTGGCTGTGGCCAAGTCACCGTCTTTGGGGGTAAGGGGCCTCTGTCAGGTAGATTACCTCACTAGTGCTGACCAGGTGATCCAGGTTGACTGGGTTAAGATTCCATTCCTGCGAGAGGCTGAAACTGTGATTACGTTAGGAGTTAAGTCTCTGTGGGGTTTAACATAATGGACTCAATTTGGGGCCTGTGATCTTGTTTTTTTTAACAGATTTTTTTTTTCCCCAGAAGGACTCAGCTCCTTGGTGCAAGCATAGAGTAGAAAACAGCAGGGTTTAATAAGGGCTGGATCTCATTAAAATCTAATAATAGGAGTGAGAACCAATAATTGATTACAATGAAGGCGCTTGGATCAAAACTGAGTAAGGGGGCGGGGGAGGGGACTGGGAGGGGTAATCTGGAAGCGGATGAGCCAGCTGACTGAAGGACACCAGTCAAGTAGTTGCTGTAGTGGGGAGTTGGCAGGAGAGGGCTGGTGGCAAGAGTGTGGGAGGATCTAGCTGAGATTGGGATGTGATGTAGTTACCATGTTTATCAAGATCATGAATACAACCCTGGGCATGGGTGGTAAATAGAACTGAATAAAAGACCAAACTATCATTTGTTGGCTTTAGTCTACTCTCTCTTCTCTGCACATTGGTCTCCAACATGTAACTGTTTTTAACTTTTGCACAATAGCAGTAGATTTGGTAGTTCTCAGAGGATGTTGAGTCAAGGTTTTTGAAAGAGCTGTGAACTCTTAAAGGTGAGCACTGGCAGGTAGTCGTTAAGGCACATTACATAGATTCTTAACATTCACACCGGAGAGATCATAAAACAAAGGGCCCTGGCAGCTCCAGGAAAAATCCAAGGTGTACCCCTTCGCGGCTTGGAAGGCTGCGGAGAATAAAGGCGACAAAATGGAATAGTGTTGAGTGCTTTTGCTTACACTGAAGTAGACTGCTCAACAGTGGGAAAGAGGAATTGAATTAAGTAAATTCACTGTAATTGTCAGGGTTATAACCCAGGACAAATAACCCTGTATGCTCTTTTGTTTACTTCCTCCTCTTTCTATAGAGGGATATTTTCCTGTTAAATGAATCAAGGTTTGATGAATATTCACAGTAGCCTGAGGAGGAAAACAAGTTAGATCAAAACAAAGGAGGCGACTATAGGAAAGATTATGAACCTCTTTCTCTCAGTACAAGGTATATGCTGAGTCACTGAGTTACAGAAAACCGTAGGCAAATTGGATGAAAATCAGCATTAAATTCTGGCGCGGGGTGTAAACGCCAACCTTTATCAAATCCTGGATTAGCCTGGCCAGCTTGGCCCCGAGACTGAGCATTGATCCATGAACCAGGAGTTCACAATTCCATTCCAGGTCAAGGCACATGCCTCGGGTTGCAGGCTCAATCCTCAGGGAGCGGGTGAGGGGTGTGCAGGAGGCAGCCAATCAATGATTCTCTGGCATTGATATTTCTCTCTCTTTCCTCTCCCTTCCTCTCCAAAATCAATAAAACTTATTTTTGTTAAAAAATCCTGGCTTAAAAATTGTACAGTTTGCATAGTGTATATAAGTTCTTAGATAAGAAATCCAGATTCAAATTCAGGTCTCATTTATGAGGCAAAAAAGAAGTCTATATATCCAGACCAACTGCTTTAACATATATCTGGTTTGACAACTTTATCATCCCATTGATGAATTTGTTGATATACTTTCCTCAGAGCACAAACTTAGGCAATTTCCTTTAGGGTGTTTTCTTACTGGCCATCAGATTTATAGATCACTGTTTGCTAAAACTTTCCACTACTGTGGAAATTATTCTTTTTTTCTTTTACTTTATTTTGTGTTTTCTTTTTTTGTTTTGTTTTATTGCTTAAAGTTGTGGAAATTATTCTTAAAAATTATTACCGCCCTAACCGGTTTGGCTCAGTGGATAGAGCGTCGGCCTGCAGACTTTGAAGGGTCCCAGGTTCAATTCTGGTCAAGGGCATGTACCTTGGTTGTGGGCACATCCCCAGTTGGGGGTGTGCAGGAGGCAGCTGATCGATGTTTCTCTCTCATCGATGTTTCTAACTCTCTATCCTTTTCCCTTCCTTCCTGTAAAAAATCAATAAAATATATATTTTTAAAAATTATTACCTTTTGTACATATTTGACTCTCCTTTCCTTGATTCAATCAACATAGTCGCATCACCTTTATACTATAAGGCACTGAATTAGATTTACTCTTCCAGGTTAATAAAAATGTACTACTTTTTGAAAAGAATAAAATTTTGGTTATCTTCCCAGATGCTATTCAAATGTTATTTGCTGCCCTACTATTTTTTTAAAAAACAAGCTTGCTTTTATTTATTTACTTATTTACTTATTTATTTGTATTTTTTTCTTTTTTTATATTTTTTATTGATTTTTTACAGAGAGGAAGGGAGAGAGATAGAGAGTTAGAAACATCGATGAGAGAGAAACATCGACCAGCTGCCTCCTGCACATCTCCCACTGAGAATGTGCCCGCAACCAAGGTACATGCCCTTGACCGGAATCGAACCTGGGACCTTTCAGTCCGCAGGCCGACGCTCTATCCACTGAGCCAAACTGGTTTCGGCTTACTGCCCTACTATTAAGAAAATCATTTAAATATCATTCCTAATCACTTACACTAACAAAAAATCACAATGAAAATGCTGAAGACTGAGTGAAAGATAGGCACCTGCACTACCCTCAGCATTGGGTGTGATTAGAGAATAAGGAGATGAGTTTTAAACAAACCTGCCGCAAAGTAAACACCTCTTTCAAACAGTTTCTCGGGAGGAGGTGCACTGTACACACTAGAGTTATGGTATTCCTATCACAAATGATGAACCTACTGGGACTCACTGGGCCTTTAGTAACTGACTCTCAATTGAGGGTTAAAATATGGACCAGAGGGCAAAACAGAGGCCTGGTTAACCAGGATCTCCAGGATAATGTGTGATATCTGGGTGTGGGGGGAGAGTGGGGTTGAAGCATATTAAACATCAACATGGTTAATTACATTTAATACTAGAGGCCCAGTGCACAGATTCGTGCACATTTAAAGGAAATTAATTAGAACGTGTCCAGTGGGGCAGGACTGGGTGAGACGGGCCGGACACACCCTTGAGCCAACCTCCCACAGTCCCTCCCTGGCTTCTTCGGGGTGAGCAAGGTCCCTCTGGCAGGTGGGGTCCCTCAGCCTGGCCTAGAGGGATTGGCCCAAAACCAGTTCTCTGACACCCCCCGAAGCAGCTCCTGTGTTGAGTGTCTGACCCCTGGTAGTCAGTGCATGTCATACCTACCTTCCAGTCAGCCACTGGCCAGTCAGCCAGTCACTTAGCCATATATATAGTTAAACTCCCAAAGACCTAGTTTAACATTAATTAATTGAAGCATAAAGTTTAAAAACTATTTTTTAAATCTAATTGTCCCGAAGCTAAAAATATAAAACCAAACAAAACCCCTCAAAACGAATATTTAGTTCTTTGTCCTAGGCCTTGACTGGTAGGTGCAGGGTCAGAAAGCCCAGGCCAGTTTGACTTCAAATGCCATATGCGTTTCACTCAAACATGCCAGGCACATCCTGCCTCAGGGCCTTTGCACTTGCACAGATGTGTGACTTGCAGTGTAAAACATATTTACTTCTATGGATTCTGAAATAAAATATTTTAAAGACAGTACATTACATCAAGCTGCCTCCGCTTCTCTACTCTCTCATCCTTGAGGCCTCCTAAACCCAGGAACAAAAGTAAGCTTTTTATATAGTTCCATAATTAAATTAACCTTTTGATAAAGTAGTAGTTTTTTAACTAGATGACTTTGCTTTTCCATATTTTTTTATAGCTCATATGTTGTTTTTGGCTAACTTTTGTTATTACACATTTTAGAGTTTGGGCAAAAATATGAGTGGAAAATAAGTTGTTGGAATGGCATTTTCCTTAGTCTTTAAGAAGATAGAGTTTAGTTAGAGCTTGCCGTTGTGAGAGAACTTAAGGTATTAATGTGCAACAGGAAGTTGGATGAAAGGTATAAAGTTCAGGAGAAAGGTCAAGTCCAGTGCAGTACATCCCTGAGTCACTGTGCTACAGATCAAATATTTGTGTGTTCCCACATTCATAGGTTGAAACTCGATCTCCAGTGTGATGGTATTTGGAGTTGGAGCCTTGAAAGGTGATTAGATCATGAGAGCAGAGTCCTCCTGAATGGGATTAGTGACGTTACAAAACAGCTCCCTAGCCCCCCTGACATGTGAGGACACAGAGAGAAGACAGCCATCTCTGAACCAGGACGCAGGTTCTCACCAGGTACCAAATCTGCTGGCACCTTGATCTTAGACATACCAGCCTCCAGAACTGTGAGAAATACATTTCTGTTGTTTATAAGCCTCCCAGTATTCTATTACAACAACCTGAACAGACTAAGACACAATCACAGAGAGGTGGAAACTGAAGTTATGGGCTTGAGCTAAATGTCTAGAGCAGCGGTTCTCAACCTTCTGGCCCTTTAAATACAGTTCCTCATGTTGTGACCCAACCATAAAATTATTTTCGTTGCTACTTCATAACTGTAATGTTGCTACTGTTATGAATCATAATATAAATATCTGATATGCAGGATGGTCTTAGGTGACCCCTGTGAAAGGGTCATTCGACCGCCAAGGGGGTCGCGACCCACAGGTTGAGAACCACTGGTCTAGAGACAAGAGTGTTTGACTGATTCTTCAGATTCAATATCATGTCCTCTGGCCACCCTAAATAAAGAAGGCATCCCTCCAACCTCCCTGTTACTCTCTTGATTCTTTCATATAATTTTTATAATAGCAAACTTGTAATTATATGTTCATATGAATTATTACTTCATTTTCTACATTGTCCACTAGGATAAGAGATTCGAAAGGACAGATAGTGAGTGTCTAAGTGTTTTCTGTATATTAATAAATTTATCCTCACAGCAATCCTAAAAGTTTGATTTTATTCTTCTCTGTATTGTGTAGGTGAGGAAAATGAGGTACAGAGGGATTGACTAACTTATCCAAGTCATGAAGCTAGTCACAATAGAGCCAGAATTCCAACCCTAGAAATGTGGCTCCAAAATCAGTGCTCTTAACCTCTGCTCCGGTGTCGCTCCGCCCTCCTAAGCCCAGAACCTATCTCAGTCATGGCAAAGGGCAGTGTGTAGTAATATGTTACATGAATGAAGGATTCAATCATGTTACCCTACTGCTTAAAATGTATCAATAATCCTGATATCCAAATGGATAGTATCCTATCCTAGTCTTTAACATAGAAAGCCCTCCAAGACTTGGCCTCAATCCATCTCCTCTGTCTATTCTCCCATCTCTCCCCCTTGGAATCTTACATGGTTCCCAGAACATGCCATGTCACACTCATCTTGCCCTTGCACACCCAGTACCACCTGCTGCAAGCGCCCTCCCTTGTCTTCCTCTGCATTAATGTGCCTGTGACGCATTCCCCAGCCTGCATAGGGAGCAGTGACTACTGCTTTCTGGGAGCGTCCATTCTTAGTCTCTATAGTACTTTCTACACTGTCCAGCATTCATCATTTTGCAAATGTGTTTCACCCATTGGACTGTTTGCCTCTTCTCAGTATTAATATTTCCATACCTATTGCTTTGCACATACAGAAACTCAAATGCTTGCTGAATTGAGTTGAAATAGAAGTAAAAGAGAATTTGGTGAAGGAGTTAGAAATAGAGAAGGAGTCTTCAGAAAGAGAAGTATGTGCCTGGCACAGAGAAGATCCTCAAAAATAGTAGTTGCACTGATTTGAAACACCCGAGTACAATATCGAAAGGGAAATAACTAAAACATCCAGGTAAAATTATATTTAAAATCACTTTTCTTGAGATACTACTGTTTATTACATGTAACATTATTATATTTGAGAGTTTTTCTTGAAATACTAATGTTTATTGTAACATTTTATTATATTTAAAATCATTTTTCTTGAAATTAAAAAAAGAAAAAATATATTACAAGAAAATGTTAAAAAAATAAAACATCTGGGTAAATAAAGTTTGGCTAATAGTGTTAATAGATTCATGGGCAGTGCAATAAATGAAACTTAGTTTCCTTTAAATGCTTCTGAAACAAACCAAAAAAGGATTTCGGTTAATTTAAAGTTAATTAAAATAGTGGCTTTCAAAATGTTTGCCTGAGACTCTTGGTCACACATGCACAGTTTACCATGTATCAAGTTCTATTAAGAGCATTTTATAAATATTACTAGAGACCTATTGCACAAAGAGATTCGTGCAATAGGCCTTCCTTTGCCCTGGCTGCTGGCACCGGTTTTCCTCCGGCACCCGGGACCCAGGCCTTCGCTCTGACCGGGCTCCGGCCGGAGCCGGCCCTGGGGCCGTGAGGCCTCGCTGCTCCGCTGGCCTCCAGCCCTCGAGCCTCCAGGCTTCGCTCCACCACTTGGAGTCTACATATGCAAATTAATCGCCATCTTTGTTAGTTTAATTTGCATACTCTCCTGATTGGCTGGTTAGTGTAGCGAAGGTACAGTCAATTTACATGTTTGTCTATTATTAGGTAAGATTTCTTCACAATATTCACTTAATCTTCACAATAATCACAATTAGGCAATAAATCAGCTTCCCTCTTACAGACAAGAAAACTAAAATGAAATAATTATGTAACTTGCACAAAGTCACAGGCAGTATTTGGCGAGCAAGGGTTCAACATCGGGTAATCTGGCTCCAGTCTCTTAGCACTTTGCTCTGTTGCCTCTCAAGTAACTAGTATAAACAGGTGCACATACACACAAACATGCACAGAGACACACATTCCTCCACCCCATCTACCTCTATGAAACTGGTATAAAAGTTTCACCAGAATACTTACCCAGAACTATACCATATGGTATTTTCTTTATATTATGTATTTTTTTAATACTGGTATGACCCTCTAAATTGATTTCACAACAAAATCAATTCCTTGACCCATTAATCAGTAATGAAGCACAATTTTTAAAAACTCTAGATTGGAATATCAATACACTTTCTTTCCCAATTGGGTGGGAGTTCCTTCAGTCTGCTTAGTTGTTGATGAAGCAAGTCAACTTGATCTTGAATGGTTTTAAAAGAGTTTAATGATCTTAAAATAGAATGCAATATTTGAAAATGAAGATTTCTTACATGGAACAACACAATTTTTTTCCCTAGTTGGACTTAGGAGAGAATTGAAATGCCCCTCCCAATCCCCTACCCTGCCTATTAGAATCCTACACACCCTCTACACACAACTCAAATCCAATCTTCCAGTAAACCATTCCTAAGTCCCTTATGTGCCCATAGCACTTTTTTCTTTCAGTTTCTATTCAAATATGTGTTTGTTTCCCCGGGGTAATGTATTGGTCTGTGCTCTCTTAGACTGCAGAATCTTAAGGAGATAGAGGTCTTTTTCTCTATAGTCGTGCAGTACATAAAATTCTGGTCTATGACGGACTGAATATAAAATGCTGGCCTCTAATGAGATTCTAATGGAGCTGAATGCCTATCCTCTAGTGACACTGTAGTTGTTTCTTTTTGTTGTTTTACTGTGGTAAAATACGCATAACAGAAAATGTCCTCACAGCTGTCTTAAATGTTGTAGGACCAACGCATTACTCTCGTGTTTGTGGTGATGCTGGTATAAACACAACTACTGTGTTGCCAGTCGTATAAAAGTATAGCACATACAATCATGTACAGTGCATAATACTTGATAATGATAATAAATGGCCATATTACTGATTTATATACGTACTGTTCTATACTTTCTATGGTTATTTGTGGTGTGTATTCCTTCTACTTATTCAATGTGTATTCTTTCTACTTATTAAATGTTTGCTGTAACAGTGTGCTGTGTTGCTCTGGCAGCAGTCTCATGTTTGCAGTCTCGTGATTGCATCATTTTCTGTCGTACTTGATTTCATCTCACGTTGTGTTGTACAATCACATACTGTACATGCTGTAGCCTAGGAGTAATAGGCTATATGATGTAGCGTAGGAGTACAGTAGGTTTGGGTAAGTGCATTCCATGAAGTTCGCACAGTGATGAAATCGCCCAACAATGTTGTTAATCCCTCATAGTGCCTTGCGCACAGAATGTGTAGTAACATTTGTTGAACTGAATTAAGTAGAATTGATAGTAATCCCTCAATAGTATTTTAGTCATAAAAGAGTTTCTTAAGGGAATAAAGAAAAGGAAGAATTCAGAAAAGAAAAAGAATTCCTTTCAGCCTTTCTGCAGTATAATAATGGCATTTTCTTTGATTCATTTGTTTTAGAAAAGGGCCATTTTTATGGATAAGTTTTAATGTTTATGTTTAAATCAAAAAACAATTGAAAAATTTAACCAAGAAATTATGTAAAATTCTTTGTTTTTCAATAAATGAATTACTGAATTAAGAAATGAACCTATGACCTGAGATTTCTAAATGGATCTTCACCTACTTTCAAAAGTGACAGTTTGTGCATTTTATGTTGCAGTGCAGTTTGTAATAAGGACCTTTGCTTCATTTCCCATGGCCTGCATAATGAGAAAATGTGGGATAAAGCAGATTATGAGAGAAAATAACAGTGGAGAGCTTAATTGTATCTTTGTTCAATTCTAAATAGAGAAAGTGGGAACGTCTGAGTTTAGGCTCCTTAAATAACAATCTTATAACAGCTGAAAAATCTCCCAAGAAAAACAAGGGGCCATGGCCCAGGATAACTTTGTTGGAACAACTTTTTGCAGCATTAGTTACCTCCAGATTTGCCTCTTAGATGAGAAAGCCAGTCTTTGATTTTTTAAAATATATTTTTATTGATTTCAGAGAGGAAGAGAGAGGGAGAGATAGATAGAAACATCAATGATGAGAGAGAATCATTGATCAGCTGCCTCCTGCACCCCCCACACTGGGGATTGAGCCTGCAAACCCGGCATGTGCCCTGACTGGGAATCAAACCATGACCTCCAGGTTCACAAGTCGACACTCAACAACGGAACCACACCAGCCAAGCCAGTCTTTGATTTTTTTTTTGAAAATTCATATACTTTCAATGGACCAGCATTTTTTAAAATACTTGATAAAGACTAACTTTTTTAATCCTCTGACAATCCTACATGGTACTTACTGATATTTTATAGATAAGGAAACTGAGGCACAAGGAATATAAATGACCTGTCCAAACTCACACATCTAGAGTGTAACAGAGCTAGAACTCCGCCTTAACTCCAGAGCGTTTGCTCTGACACGATGCTGCCGTAGCGTCACAAAGGCCAGTGATGAAAAGTTTCGAGATGGCAGTGATTTGCTCCGGTCCAGCCCGATGAGCAGCATCACGCTGAGGAAGGCTACTGTCGTTAGTCCTAAGAATATGAACGCTATTTGTTGGCTCAGCTTTCAGAGTCAACCAATAGACCAAGCACAGGAGATGTTACAGTTACAAAATGGGAAGTACATATTATCAGTCCAGGCACTGTGAAAGTAAATGTGCAGAAAATGGGAGCTGGAAGGTAGAAATGGGCCGCTGAGGAAAAGAACAGGGCATACCCTCCTCTTATAAAATCGAGGCCAGTTTGGCTCAGTGGATAGAGTGTCAGCCTACGGACTGAAGAGTCATGGGTTCGATTCCAGTCAAGGGTACATGCCTGGGTTGCGGGCTCCATCCCTCATAAAGGGTGTGCAGGAGGCAGCCGATCACTGATTCTCTCTCATCATTGATGTTTCTATCTCCCTCTCCCTTCCTCTCCGAAATCAATAAAGATATATTATAAATAAATAAATAAATAAATAAAAGTGAAGCCAATAATTTCAGCAGGTAGTTGCTGGAATAAGAAAAAAAAAAAGTGTAAACGTTTAAAATATAACCTTATAAAAGTAGCAAAAATAATGACATAATTATATTGGGAATATATAGGGTGTCCCAAAAAATGTATACACTCTTTGAATAATTATTAATTCCAATGGGTTAAATCTGAAAGGCAACATCAATTGAGCTATCAGCTGTTAAAGTGTGTACAACCTGTATACATTTTTTGAGACACCCTGTATGTAGAGGGAGGAGGGAATTAGGGGAAGAGTAAGCTACAACCTCAGCTGTTACAGGAGAAAATTTATTGATAATGTCTTCTATTGATTAATCAGGTCATGGCATTGAAAGCCTTTATTAGAGGCTTGTAAGTCACCTCTGTAATAGACAGATAAATGGACTAAAAGTCGTTGATCTGAGGAGTCAGACAAAAGTCAGACTGTGCGTTTTTAATATCTGCCCTGCTGAATCATGTTTAAACCAGATATCCTCATTACTTTAAATTCATAGATTCATTACTTGGAACAAAGAAAAACCAGATGTGGCTGGACAAGCTAACATCTAACTCCCTCCAGCTCTCAAATCCAGACTACATAGCCAACTGTGGAGGCTTCTATCCCAGGAGGACAGGAGAGCTCTTTGGAGTTTGTCCCCCACTGCCCCACTCATGCTCTCACTCCCCTGTTGTCTGTGTCCATTGGTTAGGCTTATATGTATGTATACAAGTCCTTTGGTTGATCTCTTACCCGCTCCCCCCACCCCCACCAAGTTATTATTATATCCATTTTACAGATGAAATAACTAATACCTCAGGCGAGGGTCATTAATTAACCAGATATCACACCTACACTCATAAAAGAGAAAGATGCAAATTGACTGTACCTTCATGATGCCCACCAGCCAATCAGGAGTATGCAAATTAACCCAACAAAGATGGCAGGTTAATTTACGTACACAGGAGCCAAGCGGCCGGGGGTGGGGCCTCTGGGCAGTGTGGAAAGGCAGAAAGGCGGCTCCGGGCCAGAGCGAAGGCGGTGCGGCGGCTCTGAGCCAGCGTGAAGGCAGTGCCAGCAGCCAGGGGAAGGAAGGCCCATTCTTGCATGAATCTTCGTGCATCGGGCCTCTAGTAATATATGAAGAGCATTGCCATTCACTCCTATTCATTGATAACTCAAAGAAGAGTTTACTAGACATTGTGTGCAATGTAGTTTATATCTCCCTCTGTCATGTTGATGTTAGAAGAGATCACTTTTGAAAGAATTTTGTTTGTTCTAATTTTAAATAGAGGACTTCACCCAGTCACTTAACTAATGACTCCTTGTGAAGTGTTCAAAATGAGAGGATGACTGACATGCTAAATATTATCACATAATTATATTGGGAATATATAGGGTGTCCCAAAAAATGTATACACTCTTTGAATAATTATTAATTCCAATGGGTTAAATCTGAAAGGCAACATCAATTGAGCTATCAGCTGTTAAAGTGTGTACAACCTGTATACATTTTTTGAGACACCCTGTATGTAGAGGGAGGAGGGAATTAGGGGAAGAGTAAGCTACAACCTCAGCTGTTACAGGAGAAAATTTATTGATAATGTCTTCTATTGATTAATCAGGTCATGGCATTGAAAGCCTTTATTAGAGGCTTGTAAGTCACCTCTGTAATAGACAGATAAATGGACTAAAAGTCGTTGATCTGAGGAGTCAGACAAAAGTCAGACTGTGCGTTTTTAATATCTGCCCTGCTGAATCATGTTTAAACCAGATATCCTCATTACTTTAAATTCATAGATTCATTACTTGGAACAAAGAAAAACCAGATGTGGCTGGACAAGCTAACATCTAACTCCCTCCAGCTCTCAAATCCAGACTACATAGCCAACTGTGGAGGCTTCTATCCCAGGAGGACAGGAGAGCTCTTTGAAGGTCCTCCTTCAGCTATCACTTCTGGCTGTGCTTCCTCAGCGTTTTCTAGAGCAATGGGGAGAAGAATGGCTGTGCAATTGCAAAGTAGGGTGGCCTTTTGTCCTGAATCCACTAGGATTCTATCGAGCCACAGCCTTTCAGAAGACCAGTTCAGCTATGGCAACAGCTACCATTCATCACGTACATCTGTATGTAAGATGTCATGCTCTGTGCTGTTTAAATATCTCACTTACTAAACCAAGCTGTTACTTTTTGTTTGGTTGGGTTTTTTGTTTTGTTTTTTAGCATTTTTTAGTAGTATTTTTACTTATTTTTGTTTTGTTTAAAGTATTACATATAGTATTACATATGGTTAATTTACGTACACAGGAGCCAAGCGGCCGGGGGCGGGGCCTCTGGGCAGTGTGGAAAGGCGGAAAGGCGGCTCCGGGCCAGCAGCCAGGGGAAGGAAGGCCCATTCTTGCACGAATCTTCGGGCTGTGGGCCTCTAGTAACTAATAAAACCCTTGATAGGAATTAAAACTCATTGTTTTAACAGCTGTGCTCTGTTGCCTGCTAATTAGTCAGTTAAGTGACCTAATCACATGAGAAGGAGGTGTTATGAATGCTGTTGGAGTTATGAATAGTGGGAGTTTTGATCCTTTTGGATTTTCACAGTGATTTAGAACTGGATTAATTTTTCTTTTTTGCCCTAAGAAAGAAGGCAATCTAGCACAGTCATGTTGGCCTAGGCTTAAATTCAGCTCTACCATTTATACTATGACCTCAGATGATTTGCTGAATTTCTCTTAATCCTTTATTTTTTCATTCATATAACAGAGTTCCTAATTGAACCTACTGCTTAAGGTTATTGAGAGGATAAAGTGAACCGTGTAGGTTATGTGAACATTCAGCATAATGGCTGGCCAGACATAGTGAGTGCTCGAAACATTGATGAGGAATCCCTTATTCTTTTTAATGCCACTTCAATAGGTGGGAAGGCAGCATGAAGTTAAGATGTTGCACATATAAAACATGTTAAACTCTCCTAATGAAAGGTATTTTTAAATTTTTTTATTTTCCTTTCTTTTTAATCCTCATCCAAGAATATATTTTCATTGATTTTTAGAAAGTGGAAGGGAGGGAAGAAAAGGTGGGGGGGCGGGGAGAGAAACATTGATTTGAGAGAGACACATTTGTTGTCTCCTGCAGAACTGCCCTCCACCCCACCCCCCACCCCCAATCCCGGCCAGGATGAAACCTGCAACCCAAGTAGGTACCCTTGACGGGGAATTGAACCCAAGACCCTTCAGTGTGAGGGCAGATGCTCTAACCACTGGGAAACACCAGCCAGGGTAACAGGTATTTTTTAAAACCACGAATATACTGTAATAAAGTCATGTACTTACCACTGTATCAGATCAGTAGCTAATCATCACTCACAAAACCATTCAGATTATAATTATATTAGGGTTAATTATAATTTATATAGAGTTGAACAGTAGATAAAGTACTGTGCTTTTTGTTAACGTTTTTGAACTTCACCAGAATCCTGTATAGTAAGTACTAGTAGCATCCCAGTTTCACAGATTAGAACACATGCTCAGGGCGGTGAAGCCACGTACACATTTGGGATTCAGGGATGAATGTTTCTTGGATTCTTTCCTTGGTCAACTTAGTGAGTGAAAACTACCCAGTTTTTACTTAATACAAATTTTTAATAGATAAAATAGTCTGAGCCTCAGTATATATTAAAGTCATCATATACAAAAGCAAACACATACATATACTAGGTCACCATGGAAAATGTGGTTTCTTCCTATAGGTATTGGGCAAAAAAAGTTTAATAAATACTGACCCTGTATCTAGCTTCACATTTTTACTTGCTGTGGGAGCTTTAATAGTCAATCTAACTGATTTATTCGTTTATAAAATAAGGAGGAAAATTTTTCTTCTGTACTTCCTAGAAGGCTTTTTGAACAGCAAATGAAATAATAGATGGAGAAAAAAGCCCTGGAAACTGGAAACTTTCTATTGATATGCATGTGGCTTTGTAAACTTGGATGTGGGGGCCGTAAGAAAGAGTTAGAAAGAGTTAGAAAGAGTTGCGGTTGAGATTCAGAACTTCCAAGAACTCCACAGTGTTCTGCCTCAGCAGGACTGTCACACCCCTTCCTCCCTCTAACAGTGTAGGGCTGCTGAAGGAAGAGGAAGGAGTATGAATTCGTTGGGAGCTTCCATTTCTTGCGGTTTTCCTGCCTCTTAAACATAAAAGGGTAACCATTAGTTCCCCTCCTGACAAAAGTCTCTTCCTAAGAAGAGACCGTAATGTATTGCAAAAAGTCCCAATAAAATTACTGTCAAAAACGGAATTGAAAAAATACATGCAAGAGACATTAAGCTCTTACTGCACACAAGCCCAGAGTTTGGTCTTTTCTTTCAATAACCAATCACTAGGATTTAAAAAAAAAAAAAATCACCAGTGACATATTGAGTACTCACATATAAAGGCTACTAAACCAAAAATTACAATTTTGAGACAAAAATTTTCTTTCTAGTTTATTATCCATTCTGTGGGCAGTGATTTATTAACCTGGATAAATACACAATTCCTAAATCGTAACATATGTTTTTTCACAAATTCTAATTAGGGTGAGTGAAAGGGGTTATCCAGTGGTTCTCAACCTTCTGGCCCTTTAAATACAGTTCCTCATGTTGTGCCCCAACCATAAAATTATTTTCGTTGCTACTTCATAACTGTAATGTTGCTACTGTTATGAATCGTCATGTAAATATCTGATATGCAGGATGGTCTTAGGCGACCCCTGTGAAAGGGTCCTTCGACCGCCAAAGGGGTCGCGACCCACAGGTTGAGAACCGCTGGCAAATATACAGCTCTTCCTTGTGGAAACAATCCCCTTTAATATGACCAGGTATTTCCTGGGTCTTGATTATTGTTGTCCCAAGAAAGGACAAGTTTTCCTCTCTCCTCCAAACTAAAATGTGATGCAGCATCATTTCCCAGCCGGGAGCGGGACGACTGGCCCCTTCCCAGGTTCATTTAAGACAGACAACGATATTTGCATCGCTAACTAGTAGTAATGGGCAACCATCAAGTTTCAAAGAAGCCTCTGGGCTGCGGACCCTGTCAATTACCCTTGTAACTTTAAGAGGAATGCATCCAATTTAGGAAAACAGGCGGCGGGGTTCGGTTCCGGAGGTCGGGAGGGAGTGGGTGAAAGACGACTTTGGCTTTTGCTCTCCTCCGGCTTGTCCCTCCCCGATTTCCGCGCTGCAGTCCGAGCCAATTGCGAAGGACCTCACCAAGCCCAGCCCAGCGGAAGGAACGGTTTCAGGGTTGTTTGTTTCCCTTTGATAAAGCAGCCCTGCGTTGCTCTGGCTTTTACTCTCCCTGGGGTTAGACGGAACAGCCCTCCCACCCCTCCCTCAGCAATTTAGAGTGATTGGTAAACATCCCCAATCCTCGCAGCAACAAAAATGATAAAATTCGTTCTGGACTGCCTCCTGCTTCTGCCCTTACTGCTCGTCTTCATCTTAGAATCTCTCCTGAAGTCTTTTATTCCTAAGAAGAGGAAGTCAGTCACTGGAGAAATCGTCCTGATTACGGGAGCTGGGCATGGAATCGGGAGACTGACGGCCTATGAATTTGCCAAACTTAAAAGCAAACTGGTTCTGTGGGATATAAATAAGGTAATAATGGTGCTTTACTGTCTTCCTTTCTGGTACCTGTAATCTGTGGACATGTGTGCATGTTGCAGGCAACAACCCCTGACAGCCTCTCTGTGAAGGAGGTAGAACAAATTACTATTGCCAAGTTATAGATGGGGGGAAACATGGATTAATTAATGTGTTTATGATCATGTGATAAATGGACCTAGAGGATAAGATTCTCAGTTGCTGCCCATTGGACATTGTAAATTTATCCTCACTTTTGCCCTGAAAGTAATTTGTAATTTCCTCCTCAACTTGATTTCACTGACCCCTCAATCTAAATCATATGGAAAAAGTAATAGTTTTAGCTAGTATGACAAAAGAGTAAGAGGTCTGTACCTATTAAGAAAAAAAATCCTACCTGCAGTTAACTGAGGTAAGTGGGTTTAAGATACCCAACAGAAAGCAACATTATGATGCCATAGTAATTTCCAAGAGTACTTTTGAAAAAATCACATTTTAGCCCTAACTGGTTTGGCTCAGTGGAAAGAGCCTCGGCCTGCGGACTTAAAGGTCCCAGGTTCAATTCCGGTCAGGGGCATGTACCTTGGTTGCGGGCACATCCCCGTAGGAGGTGTGCAGGAGGCAGTTGATGGATGTTTCTAACTCTATCCCTCTCCCTTCCTCTATGTAAAAAAAATCAATAAATATTAAAAAAATATATTCTCAGCCAATGTAACCAACACTTAGCCAGGTGAGCCCACTGCCAGGCTCTCTCCCAGGGCATGGCTGGCACCCC
Organism: Myotis davidii; assembly: GCF_000327345.1. Taxonomy (NCBI): domain Eukaryota; kingdom Metazoa; phylum Chordata; class Mammalia; order Chiroptera; family Vespertilionidae; genus Myotis; species Myotis davidii. Next base: position 955,369 of record NW_006288188.1, read on the forward strand.
AGCATGAGAAGTTGCATGGGCTGTGTGGTGTCGGGTCTGCCCAGGTGGGGTCCGGCCTGGAGATGGGGAGTCTGGTCCAGGTGCCCTCAGACCCTGTGGGTGTCTGCCAGGATAGCCACCGTCCCCCCTGGCTTTTGGTCAGGAGTCAGGTATGGGCCTGGCCTGCGGAGGAAGCAAGGACCATAGGCAGGAGGCAGGACGGGTCAGAGGCCCCAGCTGGGCTGCAGAGGGTGGGGCGCAC
>NW_006288188.1:957046-967699 GCF_000327345.1 Myotis davidii
ATATATATTTTATGCATTCACAATGTAAAATTAATAATACAAAATTATTATTTTAAGATGTTTATCTTATTTTTCGAAGCTTGCTTTAAATTCACTTCCAACTAAAAGAAGCTCTTCAAAGCATTGTCAAAAATGTGTCAATGGAATTCTTGCCCAGTCCCAGTTCAAAGAATCTGACTCCCCCTAATTATTTTCAGCTGTTGATATAATTCGCTCACCATTAGTGTATTCTCCTGCCTCTCTGTTGCTTTTCCTAGCATGGACTTGAGGAAACAGCTGCTGAATGCAGGAAACTGGGTGCACAAGCGCATGCCTTTGTGGTAGACTGCAGCAACCGGGAAGATATTTACAGTTCGGCAAAGAAGGTAACATTTCACATTTGGTTAGAATCATTGTGACAGGGCGAGGAGGGGTTTTGGAGATGGCCCAGTCATGATGAGGAGAAACTAACAGAGGCTGGTGATCTGCCCAAAGTTGTACAGCTAGCTAGTGGCAGACCCAGAACTAAAGCCCAGAACTGAGGTTCCCAGACTTTGATGTGTTACACAATCTTCCAGGGAGCTTGTTTAAAAAAAAAAAATAGGCACCCCAGAAGTTTTCTTTCAGTGGGTCGAGGGCTGGGCCCAGGAATTTGAATGTTTAGTACCCTTGCACCCACTCCTCACCCTCTATTTCTCAGTGGGGGGTGTGCAGGAGGCAGCTGATCGATGTTTCTCTCTCATCGATGTTTCTAACTATCCTTCTCCTTTCCTCTCTGTAAAAAAATCAAAAAAATATATATTTTTAAAAATCACATTTTAGTTAAAAACAACAAAAAAGAAAAACTTGAATGTAATTTTTACCAGGCTAGGCTTAAGGAAGAGAGGGGTACTTAGAATCTTACCTTTTTTTCTTCAAAAAAAAAAGGAAATATATATTTATATATGTATCTATATGTATATTTATATATGTATATATATTTTTTATTGATTTTTGAGAGGAAGGGAGAGGGAGATAAACATGAATCTGCTGCTTCCTGCACTCTCCGTACTGGGGATCGGCCCGCGGGCCTGCTGTGTGTGACCTCTTGGTGCATGGGAGGATGCTCAACCAACTGAGCCACACGGGCCAGGGCTAAAATCTTAACTTTTACTTGGCTGTCATTGGTGTACAAAGAGGCTCCTGGAAGCGCCTGCTGGCCTGAAATGCCATACCTTACCATTAGTTACAGTGATGTAAACAAGAATTCATGGCATGTGAAGTTAGATGATTGGCAAGGCCAACCCAGTGCGTGGCTAATTGAGAGAGCTATCAACAAGTATTTCCTGAGTATCTGTTGCCTAGATTTTAGGAACACAGGTCAAACAGGAGCAGGGTCAGATGCCCTTAGTATAGTAAGGAAAATAGACATTAAATAATTACATATAAATGAAAAATACAAACTAGGCCCAGCCTAGTCTGGTGCTGTCAAGGAAGTGTCTGGTAGGGTGTGGACAGATTCATCTGACTTCTCTACTTCTTCATGGATAACTTACCCAATACCCTGGATAACTCCCTAGAGCAGTGGTTCTCCACCTTTCTCATGCCGGGACCCTTTAATACAGCTCCTCATGTTATGGTGACACCTAACCATAAAATTATTTTCGTTGCTACTTCATAACTGTAATGTTCCTACTGTTATGAATCGTAATATAAATATCTGATATGCAGGATGTATTTTCATTGTTACAAATTGAACATAATTAAAGCATAGTGATTCATCACAAAAACAATATGTAATTATATATGTGTTTTCCGATGGTCTTAGGCGACCCCTGTGAAAGGGTCGTTCGACCCCCTAAGGGGTCGTGACCCACTGGTTGAGAACCGCTGCCCTAGAGCCTAAGGTTCCTTTTCTAAAAAATGGATAAAATAATCGTACTTACCTTAGAGGGCTGGAAGGATTATATTAGATAATGCACACAAAGCACAAGGTCTGCCACACGGTATATGCCAAATAGGGCACACTTACTATGACATATAATGCCCTTTAATTTGGGCTCCCGCTGGCCTTGAACCTTATGACCCAGCATCACCAATCTCCTAATGCTTCCCCAGAGGATCTTTCTCCTTTACTTACACTCTGCCTGGCGTGCCCTGCCCTCTCTTTGCATAGCTGTTCTACTCACTCTTAAGACCCAACTCAGGTACTTCCTCTTCTGGAATTGTACTGCGTGGCCCTTCTCTGTGTTCCCGTAACTCTATGTAGTTCTGTTAATATACTTACACAATATGTTAGTTTGAACCATATGAAACTGCCAATATTCAATCCTTTATTCTAAAACAATAATAAAGTTTCACCCTGGCTGGCATGGATCAGTGGTTAAAGCATGGGCCTACACACCAAAGGGTGGTGTGGTGGGTTTGATTCCGGGTCAAGAGCAAGTACCGTATTTGCAGGTTCAATCCCCAGCTTGGGTCGGGCACAATGTGCTTCTCACATATACATGTTTCTCTCCCTCTCTCTCTCTTTCTTCCCCTCCCCCTCTCCCATCCACTCGCTAAAAGTCAATGGGAAAGAATATTCTTGGGTGAGGATTAACAAAAACATTTAAAAATGAGAATTTCATATGGTCCTACCTAATTATTATACTTATTATTTTTTCTACAACACTGAACTCACTGAGGTTAGGACTCTGACTCGTTCATATTTGTGTCTACAGGGCTCTTCTAAGCACCATGAATATGACCTACACATTAAAATGTTGGAGGAATGAGTGAATGAATGAATGAAGGAAGGAATTATAGTTAACTCCTTATTTGTTTTGCAGCCAGAAAATTGACGTCTATGAGTAGCTTTTAGTGACAGAGAAGAAAAAAAGCTTAGTGTTATTTTTTAAAGCCTAATATGGAATATACACTCATATATATATATATATATTCCATATTATATAATATATATATATGTATGCATTCACTATGTAAAATTAATAATACAAAATTATTATTTTAAGATGTTTATGATCTGCCCAAAGTTGTACAGCTAGCTAGTGGCAGACCCAGAACTAAAGCCCAGAACTGAGGTTCCCAGACTTTGATGTGTTACACAATCTTCCAGGGAGCTTGTTTAAAAAAAAAAATAGGCACCCCAGAAGTTTTCTTTCAGTGGGTCGAGGGCTGGGCCCAGGAATTTGAATGTTTAATACCCTTGCACCCACTCCTCACCATCTATTTCTGATACAGGTAAATCCTTGGATGACACTGCAGAATCACTAACAGAATCTTCTGAACTCCAGGCAAAGAACTCAGTTAGGAGGATAGAATAACTGTTCATCAGTCTTCGAGCATACTTATTTCTATAAAGCAGTATTTGCCTCCTCTATAGATAACTGAGCTGTGCTGTATATAACGAGGTTTCTTCTGAGCACATTCATAAATATGCTTGTTAACTAAATGTGGTGATAGTAGGAAGGCCAGTAGAATTACCTGGGAAAATTCCTTAAAATGGACCTTCCTGGACCTCGCCCCTGGATATTCTGATTCCGCCAAGACTTGAGAACCTCTTGAATTTTAGTTTTGAGGACATCTTTAACTTCTATTTTAAATTATAATTTTTTATTTCAAACGGATGCCCCTATTGTTGGTTAGGCCTTCTCTAGGTCAGTATAATCGGTTGACATTACCCAGGCTAGTGGTGGGAAATGGCCTTCCGGGAAGGAAGTATGGTAAGATCAAGGCCTTTGGGTAAGAAACATCTGCATTCCCCACAATAGCGAGCTTACTTACATTAATAATGATTTTCCTTCATAGAGATGAGTGCTCTTCCTGTTAATACTGGCTTTATCACCTTGGGCAAGTTACCCAACCTCTTTGTGCCCAACTTTCCTCCGTTATAAATTGGGGATCACAGCAGTCCCTACCTCAGAGGGTTGTTATGAGGAGTAAACGAATGAATGATGTAAAGTTTTTAGAACAATACCTGGTGCTCAGTAGTCACTTGGCCAGAATTAGTCATTAGTGTTGTGATGTTGCCAGCGGAAATGGGGGCCTGCTTGGGGGTACTCCGTCTCCGAGGGTAGAGGATACCCCGGGGAGTGTGTGAAGCTGTAACTTCCTAGTGGGGCAGGCAGGCTTGTTGCCCGTGTCAGCTCCCTGGCTTATTGGGCTGAATAAGGTCTGGTTCCTTTTGCTCCTGACCTTTATGAAAATCTAGCTACCTCTGCTAACAATAATAGAACCACCAATATAACCTATATAACTTTGTTATCAGTCAGTATTAAGGGGATTTAGTAGTGTTAGTTACCTGAAGGGAACACATTCATTTGCAGACTCATTTGGGAGTAGGCTTTTCTGGGAGAGATAACTTTATTATTTGAAACCATTCCATGTATTTTAGACATAGTGTGTTCACTGAAATTGTCCTAAGATGAACTATCTGTGTGTTTAAACGGAGTACACGCAATGACGTATGATTGCCAGATATTTTGAAGTAGCTATTTTGATGTGGCTGTTTTGATATCAGGACACTTTTACGCCACCTAAACAATAAAGCTCTAGGCTCGCTTTCATTATTAAGAAATGTTCAAGTCAGCATTCCCATCCTGGGGGGAGACAACGGGTGACGATGGGGAGGATGAAGGAAGGGTCAGGGGGTCTGAGCAAATACTTTGGCAATATGAAACAGTAATTTATAGTTTGAGCCATGTTAATTTGGAGGCATTACAGCAGCTTCATCAATTCAATCACAGAGAGTGTCCTGTTTTTCTCATAACTTAGGGGCATTATTCTAAATAACAATTTTCCTATTGTGCTAGAGATGTGGATATAGGTACAAAAGTGTGTTGATTAAGGACCAAAATAACTTAGCTTGACTCTAACAATTTAATACAACCTGATGAAACTCAGTCGGGCTGAGGAACTGATGTCCTTCTGGGATGGTGATGGGCCTCACCCTCCTGACTTGCCCTCTGTTTGAGGTTTGAGATGTGTCTTGGTCTCTGAGGTCAGTATATCTGGGAGAGTCCCAGCTCCATGTGACCTTTGGCAAGAAAGTGAGCCATTCTGGGTTTCATGTTTCTCATTAGAATGAGCATACTAAGAGTTGCTATCTCATAGGATCATTGTGAGAGTTAAATGAGATAGTGAAATTCTGTAAAATGCATAGCAATTACATATGTGAAAGCTTTTAATAGGCTAGTTGTCTCAGTTCCCCAAGACACCACAGCAATATCAAAATAAGGATAGCTCTGTTAATAGAGGCTTGCTTTTGTTTGGAACACAATGTATAACGAATTGCATTGGGACTCTAGGGTTCCATCCACCAAGCAGCCTGAAATATTGAATAAGATATTCTTGCATTGCTAGCCCTTAAGTCTACTGCAACTTCATGGAGAAAGGTTGGAGAGCAATAGAAAGGAGTGACCATAAAAACGAATAGAGGATGTAGTTAGTTTAATGGTGTAATCAGTTTTACAGAGTTCCTCATAATAGTCCCTGCAATTGACAATTAATTAACCTTTTTTTTCTTACCTTTTAAAGTAGTATTTTAAAAAATAAAGCTGCTTATTTGTCACTGGTTATGTTTTTGTTAGCCAAATGCCTCCAGAGCTATAATCAATAGAGCAAAGTCAAGAGACTAAATTGCAAAAGAAAATGTACAAGCAGAGTTATTTTGAAATTAAGTACCTAAGATTAAAAGGTTCTTTTTTTTTTTCATGTTGGCACATAGATTCAAAACTACATATTTCCCCCATAGCTAATAAACACACACACACACACACACACACTTTTTAAAGTAATCATTGCATGCAAACCTACCTGCATACTTCTTAATGATGCAGATATTTTTCTTATTTTATTTTTAAAGGTGAAGACAGAAGTTGGAGATGTTAGCATCCTGGTAAATAATGCTGGTGTGGTCTATACATCAGATTTGTTTGCTACACAAGACCCTCAAATTGAAAAGACTTTTGAAGTTAATGTACTTGCACATTTCTGGGTAAGTATGATTTCTTTTACAATTTCTTTGAGTCTTCTTGTAAGACTGAAAGATTAAGTTTAAAGTGAAGCTTTCATCAGAGATAAGGACATATCAACTCAATACTAAAGTTTTAGTTTGGTACCAAGGATAATATACAAAAAGATCATTTTTCCTTTTTTTTCAATATATTTTAATTGCTTTCAGAGAGGAAGGGAGAGGAAGAGAGATAGAAACATCAATGATGAGAGAGGATCATTGATTGGCTGCCTCCTGCATGCCCCCTATAGGGGATCGAGCCTGCAACCCAGGCACGTGCCCCTGGCCAGAATCGAACCTGGGACCCTTCAGTCCTCAGGCTGATGCTCTATCCACTGAGCCAAACCGGCTAGGGTGAGATCATTTTCCTTTTTGCTACAACCAAATTTCATCAGTTATTTTTCCTCCATCCTCAAAAAATATTAATAATAATAAATAGTAATAAACCTCAGGTGGTATTTATGTTTTAATTCTAAGCTAGATTCTCATGTCTCTGTCTATTTAAAGATGAAGAAGGGATTAGGGATACTCTAAGTTACCTGCTGTGGTTCTATAAAAGGGAAACCCAGTTTGCTTTTTGATTCTCATGAGACCCAGGCCTCCTGTTATATCCTGGCCCCAAATGCAAACTTTATTATGAAACTCACCATTCAAGGTCTTAAACACACACACACAGTTTCTGAGGGGTCTACTGCCCAAATAGCCAGTTCCTTAAAGGGCCCCTGAACGTTTTCTTGGATGAGAGTTCGGGATGAGTAATCTCAAAAGAATATTGGAGTTAGTTGGTAAAAATGCAGTATTATGTTATGTTAACATTCCCAACTTGTTGACACTTATCTGTATTTTTTTAAAATATTTTTATTGATTTCAGAGAGGAAGGAAGAGGGGGAGAGAGATAGAAACATCAATGATGAGAGAGAATCATTGATCGGCTGCCTCCTGCACACCCCCTACTGGGGATTGATCCTGCAACCCTGGCATGTGCCCTTGACCAGAATCAAACCTGGGACCCTTCAGTCCGCAGGCCGATGCTCTATTCACCAAGCCAAACCGGCCAGGGCACACCTATCTGTATTTTAATGACATAGGAATTTGCTTATCTTCCTGCCTCTTTTGGAATGTATGGTATTGTCTTACTTGTTGCTGAATCCCCATCACATAGCAGGTGCTCGGTAAGTATTGTGTGGATCATTCAATGACTATTGGAAGATTGCTGTTCACTTCAATATTTTTATGGCAAACTCTTTCCTAACAATTTCACATTACGATAGAATATATCATTAACAAGAGGTGGAGGACCAGTGGACATAAGTTGTTTGCAATTAAAAAAAAATTGATTCTTAAAGTTTCAGTATTCATGGTTTACCTTAATTTTTCTAATCTGGCATCCTATCCAATTGCCTTATGTTGCCACATTTGGCAATTAATGTAGGTATTTTAATTTATGTCAGGAACAATGTTAACAGAATGTATCTTTGTTTCAAAATATTCCCAATGGGCCTGCAAATCAGAAATAATTTTTTTTCTGTTTTATAATAACTATTTCTAGACCACCAAGGCATTTCTTCCAGCGATGATGAGGAATAATCATGGCCATATTGTCACTGTGGCTTCAGCAGCTGGGCATACTACAGTTCCCTTTTTAATGGCTTATTGGTAAGTGAACATGTGTTTTTTCATTGGTTGCTATGCTTAGCTTTGTTGCACAAAGTCTCTTGTGCAACGACATTAGCAACCATTAACCCCCTACTACATAGACCACTCTAGCGGTGGCTACAGGGAAATTATCCAATTAGAAGCCAACTGCTTCAACATTTCTTATCCGTTTTAGCAGCAAGGGATTATAAAATAAGAGCAATACCATGAACAGAAGTTAATATTAATAATTTTAGCCCTGGCTGGTGTAGATAAGTAGTTAGAGTGTCAGCCCAAGCACCAAAGGGTCTCAGGTTCGATTCCCAGTCAGGGGCACGTGGCTGGGTTGCAGGTTAATCCCCAGCCCTGGTCAGGGAGTGTATGGGAGGCAACCAATTGATGTGATTCTCTCAACATCAATGTTTTTCTTTCCCTCTCTCGCTCTCTCTCTTTTCCCTTCCTCCCTTTCACTTTCTCTTTAAAAAAAAATCAATGGGAAAAATGTCCTTGGGTGAGGCTTAACAACAAAGAAAATTAATACATAAGTTTGCAAAGATATATACCAAACCATTTATCTAACCACAGCTAGAGAGTGGTTAATCTTAGGTAATGGCAATAAAAATGATTTTTATTTTATTCTTTTTGTTCATCTATGTTTTCTTTCTTCCTTTCTGACCATTTATGTGTTTTATAGTAGTTTTAAAAATAAATATAGACATGGATTGAGTTTTTTTTTTTTTTTAAAAAGATGAAATAACTGCTGAGGCAGTCACAGAACAGATCGACAGTCCTTGTCTTATCTCTCTCAGAGTCAGTTTAAGTTAGGAGATTGGCCCCTACCATCAAGGGCTAACACGGTTGTATATGCATTTACTTCCTTGATGAAAGACAGTTGCCAGTGCTGCTGCTAAGCTAGCACATGACATGCCACCGCCCTGCCAAATTCCGTCTGAGTTCCAGCTCATTAGGGAACGTAACAGGGCCTGCTGCGCTTCCTCCTTCCCTTGCCATGGTAAATATTGTCTTCTTCTGATTCTGATTTGGTTCCACCCCACTGAGGTTTACAGTGAAAGTCAAGCGAGAATGTGCTTTGTGTGAGAAACAGATTTATCGTGGTGACTAGTGATGGTGCTCTCAACAGAAGTGAAGGTTCTTACGAGGTATTGTCGGAGCAGGAGCAACATACCCAGTTGTGCAGATTGTGCGCTACACAATTCTAGGGGGCGCTGCTCACGTTCGGGTCCTTTTAGACTTGAATGATTTCCCAGACGTATAGGCAGTAAAATAGCTTGAGAAGAGAAGTGGCCTTTCCTCATTCACACAGGGGCGCCATTTGGGCTCCTTAAAAGGCAGGTTGCAGCTACACGGGTGGTTTGTACACTTCCAGCTTGGGGACTGACCTGTGCTGTGCTTGCCCTCGCAGGACTCCTGTTTGACCCTCAGCTCTCACTGGCCTGAGATGCAGTCTGTAATCCTTATTGACCACAATTATCTTAAATTCAGTTGACTCCGGTTTTTGCTCAATATCAGATCAATGGCAGAGCTTTCACAGAGACACACAGAAGACTTCACCCAGCAGAAAACAATGTTTATCAGTTGTTGTTATCACCAATTGGGTGGTTAAACTGGGATGCTGCTTTTTAAAACATAAACTGAAGTATAACATACTCTTATAAAAATGCAGAAATCATGAGTGTACAGCTCAATGAGTTACTGCAAAGTGGATGCAGCTACTTAACCTCCATGCAGGTCAAAAACATAACTTGACAGAAGTTCCTCTTCCCAACCACCAATTCCTCTTTCCTTCCCAGAGGAAACTCCTATATTGACTTGTTATACCATCGATTACTTTTGCCTATTTTTTATCTTTATATACACGGAAGCACACTGTGTGAGATTTATCCATGCTGTTGGTGGTAGCTGTAGTGTAATCACTTTTATGCCTGTTTAGTATTGCATCATATAAGTGGACAATAATTTATTATCCTACCACCGTTGATGAACATTTGTATTGTTTACAGGGCATGATTACTATGAATAATGATGTTTGGAATCTTGACTTAATCACTTAACTAGCCTTATGTGACCTTTGGCAAGTTACTCAACTTATATATGAGTCATTTTCCTCATCCATAACATAATGCTAACCATAGCAACTAACTAACTCATCAGGATGCATAGTATCTGGAATTTTGCGAGTGTTCAATAACAAGAGGGTACCTATGGATTTTCTGTTCTAATTCCACTTCTCTCTGTTCACACAAATGGTAAGGACCCACCTCTCATTTTAGCTTCCAAAATGCTTTGCCCTAGTGCAGTGGTTCTCAACCTTCTGGCCCTTTAAATACAGTTCCTCATGTTGTGACCCAACCATAAAATTATTTTCTTTGCTACCTCATAACTGTAATGTTGCTACTGTTATCAATCATAATGTAAATATCTGATATGCAGAATGGTCTTAGGCGATCCCTGTGAAAGGGTCGTTCGACCGCCAAAGGGGTAGTGACCCACAGGTTGAGAACCGCTGCCCTAGTGGAATGAGTCATATGTGCTCTGCTCCTATTTGTTAGAATGAAATAAGAGGGGACCTAGAATTACCTGTTTTAGGCCCTGTAATCCAGCCTTCAGCTGTCATTCTCCTGAGTTGCTGCAGCCATGGCAAAGGCATCTATTACAGCTCTAATCACCTATATTAGAAAAAAAAAAAAGTCAATTTCTTTTGGATTTATAGTTCAACAGTTTTAATGATTAATGTGAAAAAAAGCAAGATGGAAAAACTGACTTCATGATGAGAGAGGTTAATCCTTTGATTACGTTCTTTTGCTGCTCACTAAGTATTTTGTCCAAAAGTGTCTTGATTTTTAAAAAGAAAGCAATTTGGTGCCGTGAAACTCTGGCGAATACATCTTGTCAATGCAAATAGCCAATTTGCCGAAACAGGTTTGGCTCAGTGGATAGAGCATCTACCTGCGGACTGAAAGGTCCCGGGTTCGATTCCGGTCAAGGGCATGTACCTGGGTTGCAGGCAAATCCCCAGGCGGGGA
>NW_006288188.1:967771-971966 GCF_000327345.1 Myotis davidii
CGAAACTCTGGCTAACACATCTTGTCAATTCAAATAGCCAATTTATAAGCATGAAAGTTATCAGTGTGGGAAGACAAGGTGAAACTGAGTTCTGATCATTAGCTCGTAATGAAGTGTTATTTAAAAAAGTAATTTGGAATAAGAAATACTAATTCAGATTACTAAGAATAAGAAATTTGATATACTGTTACAAAGTGCAGGAAAAAAACGCACTCAACCTAAAGTTCAAAACCATAAAACTATTTTAACACACTCAAGATCATTAACTCTGAGTTTTAATATATTCCTGCATTCTTGATTCACTTAAGAAAAATCAGAAAATACACTTCAGTAAAAGAAAAAATTACTGATAATTTCACCATGCAGAAAAAACCCTGGTAAGCATTTGTTATAATTTTTTAGGGCATTTATTTATTTATTTATTTATTTTAAATGTTTTTATTGATTTCAGAGAGAGGAAGGGAGAGATAGAAACATCAGTGAGAGAGAATCATTGATTGGCTGCCTCCTAGCTTGAAACCTTGGTTGGTGTCCTGACCAGGAATCGGACTGAGACCTCCTGGTTCACGAGTCAACGCTCAACCACTGAGCACACTGGCCGGTTAGGGCATTTTCAATGCAGATATATAGTCATGCATTGAAAAAAAAAAACCTACATACATGATCTTGCTTTTTTAAAACTTATTAAAATGAACTTTTTGCCTGTTAATAAATGTATATGTGCTACATCATCTTCAATTTCTGCATGGTATGCAACTGTTTATTTAATTTATCCATTATTATTGGGTCCATTTGTCTGAACTCTTTATATATATATATTAGAGCGGAAGAGAGAGGGATAGAGAGATAGAAACATCAATGATGAGAGAGAATCATTGATCGCCTGCCTCCTGCATGCCCCCTACTAGGGATCAAGTCCGCAACCCAGGCATGTGCCCTTGACCAGAATCGAACCTGAGACCCTTCAGTCCACAGGCCGACGCTCTATCCACTGAGCCACACCGGCTAGGGCTGGACTCTTTTTTTTAACATTTACATATTTTTTACATTTTTCCCCTTAATGTTGAGAGGATTATATGTTTTCATTAGACTGATTTCATTTTTTCATTGGGAAACCCAGGTAGGTGCTCTCTACCCAGAAACCTGGTTGAAGTTCCTCTCAGCTGATTATCATCCGCTGCTCTTTCCCCAGTATCATATCAAAATCTAATTAAAATGTGGTACTGTTTTGGTGACCATTTGTTTAATTACATTACCAGTTCAGCAGATGAAATAGAATGGCTCAAAATAAAAGTGATTTCCGCAAGATAAATTACTTCTCTGTCACACACAAAGTCGGAGTTAACAGGCCTCCTCTCCTCTGCAAAGTTTCAGGGTCCAGGCTCCTTCCCCGATGTTTTTGCCGTCACTAAGGTGCCGTGCCCGGACTCTGTCAGCTGCGAGGAACACAAAACTTAAACTGGCCCAGGCCAAAGAGGACTTCTTTTGCCTCTGTGATTAAAGTCTCAGGCAGGCTTTCCTTCTCTTTGGCAACTTAGCTACCAGCAGTTCCAGAAGGGCATCCATTCAACTCCGAGTCCGGCAGGTTGGTAGAGAAGATTTACATTTTAAATAATTTAATCTAGCAGTCTTTCTTTTTAAGCCTTAAATATTTATCTAAGCTTCAAAAAAAAAAAAAAGGTGCCCCAGCCAGTTGTGGCTCAGTTGGTTGGAGCGTTGTCCCGTACACCCAAAGGTGTAGGTTCCATTCCCAGTCAGGGCATATACCCAGGTTGCAGGTTCAATCCCTGGTCAGGGTGTGAGGCAGCTGATCAATGTTTCTCTCTCACATCTCTCTATCTCTTTTTCTTTGTTCTCCCCTCCCTCCCTCCCTTTTCCTCTCTAAAAAATCAATAAAAAATAAAATTAAAGAGAACTTTCCACAGCTTTGTATTTTCCAAAGCACAGGTTAATTTATAAGAATTTACAGCTACTTTATATAATTGTTAATCCATACAGATTTATAGAAAAACAATCTATCTGATAATGCCACTGAACTTTGCACACTTTAAATTGGTTAAAATTTAAAATTTTGTTATATATATTTGTTTACATAATTTTTTAAAATTAATGTTTTATTTTAATAACTATTGAATTATACACTTTAAATGGGTCTATATGGTAGGTGAATTTATATCTCAATAAAATTGGTTTTTTTAAACATCTAACTGGAAGCATAATGTCCACTTAAAATATGATTAATGCCCTTTCTCTTTCCAAATGTGCTCTGATGGAAAACTGAAGATTATTATATAACTAGTGGCCCAGTGCACAAAATTCATGCGCAGTGTGTGGGGGGGGGTGTCCCTCAGCCTGGTCTGCACCCTCTCCAATCTGGGACCCCTCGGGGGATGTCTGATTGCTGGTTTAGGCCCGATCCCACAGTCGGACATCCCTCTCGCAATCTGGGACCAATGGCTCCTAACCACTCACCTGCCTGCCTGCCTGATCACCCCTAACTGCCTCTGCCTCGGCCCCTGCCACCGTGGCTTTGTCCAGAAGGAGGACTGAACAACTGGAAGATGTCTGGTCGACTCGGACTAATTAGCATATTACTCTTTTAGTAGTATAGATTAGGACATTCTGTAAACTGAAAAAGCACACATTTTATCAGAAATTTTAAAGAAATTTACATATGCTATTCTAGAATTATGACTGGTGTTTAAATGCTATGAATAGTAAACTTTGACAAAGAACACTGATTTTGGTTCAATACACATCCATCAGTAAGGGCTTTCCCATGCACCTTCTCCCTCCCCACCCCCACCCCCACCTCCCACAACTCCTTTGGATTTGGGTTTAGAAGTGACCTCCAGGGCTGGATTAGGGGCCTCCTCCTGCTCCTACAGTGTCCCCCCTACCTCGTGTTCCCCCTTCATAACACTGATTGCACTGTGTGGTCCATGCTTTATTTTAAAAAAAATATTTTTATTGACTTCAGAGAGGAAGGGAAAGGGGGGGCGGAGAGAGAGATAGAAACATCAATTGTGGGAGAGAATCATTGATCAGCTGCTTCCTGCATGCACCCTACTGCAGACTGAGCCCTCAACTGGCGCATGTGCCCTGACCAGGAATGGAACAGTGACCTCCTGGCTCCTAGGTTAGTGCTCAAGCACTGAGCCTGTCAGTGCTGCTTAGACTTGAACGTGCCTCAGTTTCCCCAAGGATCTTCTGAATGCAGGTTCTGTGTCAGTAGGTCTGGGCTGGGCGTTTTTGAGATCCAGGTGCTGCCCATGCTTCTCGACAGGGGACCGCACTTCACTAAGGAAAACAGATCTCTGAATTACATAGAAGCAGCAGCTTTCTTGAATTTTTTCTTGAAAATACAGCGACCTCTCTCTGTGCATTTGCAGCTCCAGCAAGTTTGCTGCTGTGGGATTGCACAGATTTAATCCTTTAAATACCTGGTATTCAATGCCCTTAGCTCATCTCAATTTCAGCCTCTGTAGATTGTGTGAAAACAGGTGTAGAGACAAAGAAAGAGGGAGAGAATGTATACAAGTGTTCGTATGAATGACACAGGTGAACCTGCTCCTCCTCCCTTTTCCTTCCCCTAAGCCAGTGATGGCGAACCTTTTGAAGCAGAATGTATACACGTGTTTGTGTGAATGACACGGGTGAACCTGCTACTCCTCCCATTTCCTTCCCCTAGGCCAGTGATGGCGAACCTTTTGCATGTGTGTCAGAGGTGACACGTGAACTCATTTTTTGGTTGATTTTTCTTTGTTTAAATGGCATTTAAATATCCTATTTAATAATAGGCAAACATGGTAATTGACTGTACCTTCACTATGCCTCCCATTGGCTAATCAGTGCAATATGCAAATTTACCACCAACAAATATGGCGGCTAATTTGCATATGTAGGCACCAAGCAACAGAGCAAAGCCTGCCGGCCCGGACAGGAGCAGCAAGCGAAGGGTGGCGGAGTGAGCTAAGAGTGAAGAGGGAAGCCCAAGGCGCCGGACCTGCTCCCAGCGCCCAAGTGGCAAGCAAAGAACATAGAGCAAAGCTCACCATGCCAGCCCCGCCCCCAGGGCCCAAGAGGTGAGCAAAGAGCAAAGCCCACCGCGTTGGCCCTGCCTTCGGGGCAGAAGTGGTGAGCGAAGAGTGAAAAGCAAAGCCCGCCACACTGGCCCTGCCTCCGGGGCCTGAGC
>NW_006288188.1:972078-975064 GCF_000327345.1 Myotis davidii
TATCTGATATGCAGGATGGTCTTAGGTGACCCCTGTGAAAGGGTCGTTTGACCGCCAAAGGGGTCGCGACCCACAGGTTGAGAACCGCTGCAGTGGTTGCTGACTTAAGTAGATACACATTTCAACGTGAGTGCTTGGGAACCGTGTAGAGGACCCACCCCCAGGGATGCTGCTTTTTATTCGGTTTGGTTGGGATGGGGTAGTTAGTAGATGGGTTGGGGATTTGGAGCTGTGTATGTTTAACAAGCTCCATAGGTCATTTTGATGGAGATAAATGAGGACCACACTGTGAGAAACAGTTTCCTTTGGTAATCTAGAGCTAACCTTCTGAATGAAGTACCAGACTATCATGTTTCCTTGGTTAAAAAGTAAAATTGAAAGGATCTGCTCTGAGGTTAATTTTAATGTTTCCTGTCTTTGGGAATAGCTTTAAAGTCTTTGTAAACATAATGTATTCCAACACACAGGAATGCACAAATAAAAAGGTTTTGTTTTGAAATTTCTTAAAACCTTTTATCCAGTGGAAACTACTCAACATTTCGATGAACATCTTTCTAGACATTTCCCTATGTACAGATTAAATGTCTAAATTGTATGTAACTAGCATATATCACACATGGGGTTCTAGAAACAGTAAGTAAACTGCTCACTTCCCTCAGCATTATGTTTTTAGAAAATACTGTATTAAAAACTTCAAAGTTGCTAAGAAGTTGGACCTTAACTGTTCCCACCACAAAAAAGAAATAATAATTATGTGACATGACATAATTATGCTCATGCTACAGTGATAATCATACCGCAATATGTAACTATATCAAATCAACACGTAGTACACCTTAAACTTACACCGTGTGATATTTCAATTATGTCTCAATAAAAATTAATTCAAATAGTTCACTAAACTGAAAGGGGGTGTCAGAGGAAGAGGTTTCACACCCAAGGATAGAATTTGCCAATTTCCTCCATTATTTCAGACTTTAGGTACTAAAATAATAAATTTGAGTCAAGTTTTTCTCGAACTGTCTTTCAGCAGTTAAAAACAGACAGCATATTTTTAAAAATTATAATTGGATTTTTTACCCTTGCCCCCAGAACAGGGCTCACAAAGCTTAGACTTGAATGTACCTCTCAGTTTTCCCGAAGATCTTCTGAATGCAGGTTCAGCGTCAGTAGGTCTGGGCTGGGGTGCCCTCTTTTGGCAAAGCTCTACTAGTACAATTGAAAAATAACTGGGAAGCTTGCTGGAGGGGTGGGAGGTTTGGGGGGCGTGGCGGGGATGAATAGAAGCCCACAGGATTCTAACCGAGTCACAGGAATATGACCTGGCTAAGAAAAGGTCTGGGGCTTGGTCCTGCCCCATGAACCCCTTTGAAGATAACCAGACACTAGAGTGGATGCCTAAGGTGAAGTTGGTTTTAATCTAGAAATTTACTTCTGATTCGAGGACAGACAGATCTTACTCGTTTATATTTTGTACACTAAATAAAATCTCTAATTTCCTTTTTTAAAAATATAATTTTATTTATTTCAGAGAGGGACAGGGAGGGAGAGGTAGAAACATCAATGATGAAAGAGAATCATTGATTGGCTGCCTCCTGCACGCCCCCTACTGGGGATCAAGCTTGCAACCCGGGCATGTACCCTGACCAGGAATCAAACCATGACCTCCTGGTTCATAGGTCAATGCTCAAGTACTGAGCCACACCAGCTGGAAAAATCTGTAATTTTCTTAAACCTCACCACAACATTTTGCTCAGAGAGATCAAGTAACTTGCCTGTAAAAGTAGCAGAACTGAGATACAGACCAAACTTTTTCCTTTTTGCACAGAGGACAACCTTTCTGAAAGAAGGAAACTGAATCAACCTCTAAATGACTATTCAAAATAATTTGTGTCTTACTAATATTGGAACTGAAATTCTCCTTTAAAGTACATCAAAGGTGTAGTTTATTGTTGTTGTTTTTTAATCCTCACCTAAAGGTATGTTTATTGTTTTTAGAGAGAAAGGAAGGCAGAGAGAGGGGTAGGGAGGAAGAGAGGGAAGGAAAGAGAGAGAGAGAGAGAGAGAGAAAGAGAGAAACATTGATGTGAGAGAGAAACATCTATCAATTGCCTCTTGTACGAGTCCCCCTGGGTATCAAAGTTGCAACCTAGGTATGTGCCTGACCAGAAATTGAACTTGCAGCCTTTAGGTGTACTAGATGATGCTCCAACCAACTGAGCCTTACCAGCCAGGGCTGTTGGTTCTTATATTTACACATCTAGAACACTATAGAGAAACTAGTTTGCTATTTATAAATTTATAATTTGCTATATTATTGGAACTAAGTGTAATCAGGTGTTCTGACTGATTTCTGACTGCTAAGAATTATTTTTGTTAAATGAACTTGGATATCAAGAGATCATTTTATTAAAAGTATTTATTGAAGGCCTACTAAATACAGGTACCCTACTGGGTCTGGATACTTTACATAAATTACTTCTCATAAATTTGGCCCCATAGTTTGCCTAACCCTGCCCTAATCCTTCTAACAGTTCTGCAAGATAAGTATACTATGCTCATTTTATGGACAAACAGTAACTTGGAAGAATTAAGAAAATTATAGCTTCCCAATTTAAGAGTCTACACTTCTTAATTTAATGCATTTCTTTTTCTGGTACATGGAAACATACATTCTATTCTGTAAGCTGCCCTTTTTATTTAACAGTATGCTGTTGTTGTGTTATTTACAATGGCCAAGATATGGAAGCAACCCAAGCGCTCATCAATAGATGAGTGGGTAGAAAAGCTCTGTGGCTCTGTGGATAGAGCGTTGGCCTGTGGACTAAAGGGTCCCAGGTTCGATTCCGGTCAAGGGCACTTGGCCGGGTTGGGGGCTCTATCCCCAGTAGGGGGCGTGCAGGAGGCAGCCGATCATCATTGATGTTTCTATCTCTCTCTCCCTCTTCCTTCCTCTCGGAAATCAATTTAAAAATGAAAAAAGAAA
>NW_006288188.1:975264-976165 GCF_000327345.1 Myotis davidii
CAATTCTGATATATATAGTAATATGCAAATTAGACCGGGATGCCATACCGGTCCCAACTGGACAGGAGGAGATTGCACACGCAGGTGAGGCCCAGAGAGTGGAGACGGAGGCAGAGACAGGGGGGCCTGCCCGAGCCGGTGTGGTGACTCCGGTGGCCCAGAGCGGACACAGCCGGGGGGCCAGGAGGGCCTGGGGCGGACGTCAGGCACAGGTCCCGGCTGCCTGTGGCACCAGTCCAGCCTGACTCTTGCGGTGGCCTGTGGGGTGCCTCCTCACATAGCGGGAGGCAGGTACCTCCTCGCACGATTTCAATCGTGCTCTGGGCCTCTAGTATTGTAATAACTATGTATGGTACTAGGTGGGTACTGGAAATATTGGGGGGAACACTTTGTAAATTACTATATGATTGTCTAACCACTATGTTGTACACCTGAAACTAATACAAAATAATATTGAATGTGAATTATAATTGAAAAATAAAATTTACTAAAAAGGAAAAATACCATAAGTACACACACAAAAATAAAAACCAATATGCTGTTGTTAGCTTTCTGTGTTGATATATAAAGAGCTCCCTCGCCTTATTCTTTTTTCTTTTTGGTTAATCCTTACCTGAGGATACTTTTTCTATTGATTTTAAGAGAATGAAGGGGAGAGAGGGAGGGAGGGAGAGAGAGAGAGAGAGAGAGAGAGAGAGAACATCAATGATGAGAGAGAATCATTGATCGGCTGCCTCCTTCATGCCCTACACTGGGGATCGAGCCCACAACCCAGACATGTAGCCGGAATCAAACCTGGGACCGTTCAGTGTGCAGGCTCATGCTCTATTCACTGAGCCAAAATGTCTAGGATCCTCGCCTGACTTTTGAGAGTTTCCCTGCCCTCAGGTCCCCGTTCTGA
>NW_006288188.1:976648-978025 GCF_000327345.1 Myotis davidii
GTTAGTGCCAAAGCAGCTACCATCTTTGAGTACCTAGTGAAGCATGGTGGCAACCATGCTTGGGTGGGAATTGCTGTTTAATATTTTAACCCTGCTGACTTGGCTTCTGTCATTATTTGCTTGCCAAAACTATAGGAAAGTTACTTTGATTTTCTGAACTTATGTATGCTGTCCCAATCGGTTGAATACTCCATTGTTGGTGGTTTGAATATCCCATTGATTGTGATCTTACTGGTTATCGAAGCACATTCTTCGGTACCTGGAAGCCAGGACAGCACAATTACCCTAAATTGCCTCAGTGGCTACAGATAATGAGTTCCGGTTGACTCAGTGATTCGAAGACCCAAAACTATAATCTTTATAGTTAACTAACTTGCTCAATTTCGCTTCTGTAACTGCTTTGTGTAAACCAGGTTCCTCATTCCAAACCCAAAGATGTAATCGATACCTTTGTAATATTTGCCTATATAAGCCTGATGTTGCCACTATTTTTGGGACTGGGAGATTTGGAGCCATAACTCTCTCTCAGTCACTGGCTTATTAATTAAATGATTCATTGATTTGGTCTTGCGTCCTGAGTATTTACTCGTGGGGTACATTACAACACTAGAATGGGCTAGATGTCACAAGTCAGTTAGGTTATGGTTTCTATAGTAACATAACATATTTGTTAGCACTAAACTGAAGCTGAAGCCTCTGTGAAATGATTTGCTTCTGATTTCAGTTTGGGACCCACCCTGGAACCTGAGGAAGTGGTGAGCAAGCTGATGAAGGGAGTCCTGACTAACCAGAAAATGATTTTTGTTCCATCTTCTATAAGCGCTATGACAGTGGTGGAAAGGTAAGCAACAGTTATGTTTGCCAGCATTATGAATATTCATCCTACATGTTTTTACTCAGATTTAAGACCAAATCTGAGTAAATGAAATGGAATTCATTTCATGTAGAGTACAATGAAATGGAATTAACAAAAATAATAGGTTTAAAGAATCCACCAATTTTTAAACTACATTTGTTAGTTATTGAAGCAAGATTAGTGTAGCAATTGGGTAAATGAACTGAATAATTTCCACAAGTTTTTACGTGTTTTTTTTAAGAAATTTCTTTAAATTTTTATATATTTAATTTTTTTAATATTTTGGAAGTCTTATATTATTGAAGAAAGACTATTTTTAAACATTAGTACATAATAGGACAATGATATTGGAGGAGGCCATAGTTAAGTTTTATTTATTCACTAGAGGACCAGTGCATGAAATTGGTGCACTGGGGGGTGGGGGGGTGGGATGGGAGTCCCCTCAGCCAGGCCTGCGCCCTCTCGCAGTCCAGGAGCTCTTGGGAGATGTCTTACTGCCAGCAGTCGGACATCCTTAGCGC
>NW_006288188.1:979601-991544 GCF_000327345.1 Myotis davidii
CTTATAAATGAATAACTATGAAGACTATTTTTAAACATTAGTACAATATAGGACAATGATATTGGAGGAGACCATAGTTAAGTTTTATTTATTCACTAGAGGCCCGGTGCATGAAATTTGTGCACTCGCGGGAGTGGGGCGGGGAATCCCCTCAGCCAGGCCTATGCCCTCTCGCAGCCCAGGAGCTCTTGGGAGATGTCTGACCGACAGCAGTCAGACATCCTTAGCGCTGCCGCAGAGGCAGGAGAGGTTCCCACCACCGCTGCTGTGCTCACCAGGCATGAGCCCCGCTTCTGGCCACCACCACCGCTGTGCTCACCAGGCATGAGCCCAGCTTCCGGCTGAGCAGCCCTCCCACTGTGGGAGCACACTGACTATCAAAGGGTAGCTCCTGTGTTGAGCGTCTGCCCCCTGGTGGTCAGTGTGCATCATAGCGACTGGTCGTTCCGCCGTTCAGTCAATTTGCATATTAGCCTTTTATTATATAGGATTTAAATATACAACAGATAATCATGGAGCCTTTATTTTTGTGCAAAATCATACGAAGCACAGGAATTGCTAAATAATTGTAGAGGTCCTCGAGCCTTGCTACCTCAGATGTGGTCCACGGCCAGCAGCATCCACATCACCTGGGAGCTTGTTAAAAATACAGAATATCCTGATCTCCTGAATCAGAATTTGCATTTTAATAAGACCCACAGGTGATTGGCATGCATATTAGATTTAGAAGCATTTCTTTAGAGCAGTAACTCTCAACTTAGGTGCACATTGGAATTCACCTGGGAGTTTTAAACATGAGACCTACTCCCCGAGATTCTGAGTTAATTGGTCTGGAGTGTGGCCTGGTGTCTGAGAGATACAACACTTTCCCAGTGATTCTAATGTAATGTTAAGATTAGAACGGTTTGGTTTAAAGAATGCCTCATCATAAACATTGTCTCATCACTCATCTGGGAAAGCTGTGTGACAGTGAGGCTGGTCAGTTAATGAGGGGAAACGGAAGAGGCGCCTAAAGTTAAAAAGAAAACAAAAAACTCTTCCTGTTCCTAGAGTCCAGCTTCTCCCTCATAGTAGGGTATTGGGATCAGTGGGGAAGTCAATTTAAAAAATAGATTCCTGCCCTGGTCGGTGCACCAGAAGGTCACTGGTTCGATTCTGGTCAGGGCACATGACCAGCTTGCAGGCTCGATCCCCAGTAGATGATGTGCAAAAGGCAGCCAATTGGTGTTTCTTTCCTCCCTCTCTAAAATAAAATTTTAAATATCATATATATTTAAAAATAGGTTCCTCACCTCTTGAGATTTTAATATAGTTGGGACCCAGAAATCTGTATTTTAACAGGAAATTGCCACAAGCAATTGGTTCAAAGATCATTCTTTGAGAACTACAGACCTAGAGACAGAAAAAAATGTAAGAGACCAAAAGCATTAGGGCAGATGTCAGGTTTTTAGCCCCTTCTGCTAAGGGACTTGTTTGAACATACTTTACAGGTTTCGGTAGTAAAGCCAGAGCATCTCCTTGGTGGGTAAACAAGTTAAAACCTTTGAGGTGTTTAGCATTCGACTTGTCACATCACTGAAGTAGCACTCAGTGATTACAATGCTTTAGAATATAACTCTGTGAGGGAAGGAATTTGGCCTGTTTTCCTCACTATATCCCCTGCACTTGGAAGAGTGGATAGACACATTCCAGGCATCAAAATGTTTGCTGATTGAATAAGTTAATTCTGTTTCCTAAACCTTTAGCATAGAGACTCAAGGTTTGTGCTCTGGAATTAGGCGAAGCTGTATTTGTGTGACTTGCTTGCAACGTGAACATGAACTTTTTTGAAGCTCACTTTCTTCATCTGTCACATGGAGGCAACAATAAGACTTATCGGGCTATGAGGAATAAATAAAATAAGGCATTTAAAGTATTAAGTACCCTATAAATACTCAATAAATGTTATCTATCATTATTACTTTTATAGTTACCACTATTACCATTGCCTGATTTTCCTCTAAGTGTTCAGTGCTCAATTTCCAAACTGTATTTGAATGCCATCCAGGCAGATGTCTGTATATAGTTTTACTGACTTACATAGTCTCTTCAGTTTCTCTCACACTCATTGGAATATGACCTGTTCCTCAATATTTTTAACTGTACAGTGAGGAGAAAAAAAAATTAGACCTACTGGATGTCTATCACTGTGTGTAAGGCATCTTATATTAACACATTGAATCTTCAAATAACACTGTGGGGTAGGTGTTAATTTTTTCCATTTACATGTGAGGAATTTAAACTCAAAAGTTAAATAACTTGTTCAGCATTATGCTGAAAACCAAGTGTATTGTCTGCATTTTATTGAGCAGTTCTGATTCCTCAGTCTCTTAGTGGGCCATTTTGATAATATGCTGGATTGTAAAGTATAAAATTAGTTCCTATTCTCACTTCTTTTCCAATGTCAGGTGTGTGGGGGTTTTTTGTTTTATGTTTTTTTAAATATATTTTACTGATTTTTCACAGAGAAGAAGGGAAAGGGAGAGTTAGAAACATCGACAGAGAGCGAAACATCGATCAGCTGCCTCCGGCACTCCCCCTACTGGGGATGTGCCTGCAACCAAGGTACATGCCCTTGACCGGAATCGAACCTGGGACCCTTCAGTCCGTAGGCCGATGCTCAGATCCAACTGAGCCAAACCAGTTAGGGCTGTGGTTTTGTTTTGTTTTTTAAAATAAAGCTTTTAGCATTTCAACTCTTCAGTTCTATACACCTCTCACAGATCTTTTGAAAAATATAGAATGTATTTATTTTTAAAAACAAATATTTCAAGTCACTTCTACTCAAAATAATTAAACCTTTCTTTTCCTTATGAAAAGAAAATGGATTTAATTGGAAAGAATATATAGTAGTGATTATGTGTTAAAATTCTTAATCTTGTTTAAAATGAACATGGACATTATGCATGATAAAAATATTTTAAGAGAAGATATCTTAAAAATGCACTTGATATTAATTATACTTATATATGTATATATATCTTTTTTTTAGGATCTTTCCTGAGCGTTTCCTGGCAGTTTTAAAACGGAAGATCAATGTTAGGTTTGACGCAGTTATTGGATATAAAAGTAAAGGAGAATAAGTGCTTGGTTTTATGGAAGTTGATTTACCAGGTTTAAGTTGATTCCATCCAATGTTAATTAGAATTTTAATGTTTGAACTGCTGCTTTTATCTTTTTTTTCCCTTCAATATCACCTTTTGAGGCTCTGGCAGTCCTCATTTATTATCACTGTTCTTTAGCTGACGGCTAATTTCATATAATACAAAGAGAAAAATACCTGAGCAATTGCCTTATGGAAAATGGAGAAAAAAAGAACAAAAGCAGTTTTACAATAATTTCTAAGATTGCGTGGCTCATATGAAGTTTTGCAAAATTTGTACTATAAATGTTTAAGATACATTTTATTTTTAATTACACTTAAATTTTATATAATCCACTTGTTTCTTTTCCTTATTGTACATAAAATGGAAATTTCAAGCTCTTTAAATATAATGAAGGACTATATCTAGTAGCATTTCACAAGGAATTTTTACGTGATGTAAGAAATGTTCAAACATTTCATCCTACACATCACCACTGTTTCCTGAGAGATACCTCATATTTCAATGACAAACATTTCAGCACAGGGAAACTGGAGGTGGACACATGTTGCAAATAAAGAAAACATCATTGGGATTTCAGGTAGAGAAATGTAAGGATGTACCCGTAAGTGACAAAATAATAAATGGATCAAACTTAAACTTGTGGTGCTTCCATCTTTGTGTTTTGAATAAAACATGGCTTAATCTTCAACTGAAAGGAAAACGTATTATGTACTCAAAGGTCTTGTTTATTTTTTGTTTTGTTTTGTAGTGTCTGGAAATATCTCAGATGTGAGACTCAGTGAGATGGTGATATAAGTTCAGACTTATAAATTGAAAAAATAAGTAGGTTTGTTGGATTTCTATTAAAGAAAAATATTTTCAGGACTGTTAGACACATGAAGTAAAGAACATACATATGAAGTGAAGAACTTTGTTCTCATATCCGAAAGTTCACACTCAGAAAACATAAACCTGAGTGACCGATCCCTGTGAAATGCAGCAAATGAAACCCATTTAGGCTCAGACACTTCATGGTAAAAGATTTTGATCCATTTTATAAGCAGGAATTAATATTTATTCAGCATATGTCAGGTGCTTTAAACACTCATTGAACAAGTAATATCAATGCCACTGCAGATTCTAAGGACCATATGACAGTCTGTTTAAGGAAGGTTATTCTATAGATTCTATACCATAAAAGAGAATTTCCGAAGGTATCATGCCTACATAAATGTCTCCCTTTTGTCCATCAACTACCTTCCTCTAATATAGAGAATCAAAACACAATTACTGTTGGGCTGTGTTCAACATTTAGTTGAAGTAAAGACACATCTCAGTAAAAATGCCTGCTTTCCAAATCATCATTACGTTTGAATACTGTGACTTCGATTCCTCTCCATACATTTGTCATACTGTAGTAGCACCCTACTAGAGTATCTATAATAATAAAAGCATAATATGCTAATTAGACCAGACATCCTTCCGGATGTCCTTCCTTCTGGACAAAACTGCAGTGGGCAGGGGCCCAGGCAGAGGCAGCAGAGGCCCAGGCAGAGGCAGCAGAGGCCCAGGCCTTGCAAGAATTTCGTACATCGGGCCTCTAGTCTATGAGAATGACACTAGAAGTCTGTACAGTCAGCTCCTAACTCATTTTGAAGTAAAAGTAATTGATTATTCTTTTAGTTAAGTTATACCTGTTCCAGTTTGCCCAGTGGAACCATGAGGAGAAAGGCTAGGAGAAAGCGGATAGTGAAACTTCAGTGAGATAACCGAGGTTCAAAGTGCACTGATAACTTTCCATGTTTCATAACATGTTTTGGCTCTTAACACAGTTGTCTGAAATCAGCACTTGGATGAACTTTGGCCTTAACCATTATGGTGAAGTAATGCTTCTTGGATATTAGACTGACAGAATGGTAATCAGTTCTTTTTATTGAATGTTAACCTCATACAAGGCACAGTTTGCCATTCAATCTCCCAGCAATCCTGTGCAGCAGGCATTGTTGAAGGACTTGAAATAGCTGTGAACACAGCAGGAGTGAGCAGGAACCCAGAGGAACTTAGAGATGGAGCCAGACTCTGCGGGAAGGTGGATGATGAATTTAGGTTCCTCTGGGTTCCTGCTCACTCCTGCTGTGTTCTTTGCATTTTTCTAAAAAACTTGCTACAATTCACCAACATCAGGCAATCACTGCTATGACTCTAAATTTGAAAACTTTTGTCATTTGAATGAAGTTAATCTTATCTCTGAACCTACTTCTCAAAGGTTTGCAGTCATTAATAGGGTTGCTTCTGAAGGTCACACAAAAATCAGAGGCTTCATCAGTTTATGCTGTTCATTATATTCTATAAATGAGTGAGATCATGTGATATTTATCTTTTTCTGACTGGTTTATTGAGGGCAATGGGGGGATAATGACACATACGTAATAACTTAATAAAGAAAATAAATAAATAAAAGTGAAAAAAATCAGTGGCTTGCGTACATTGTCTTGAGGTGAAAGGAAGAAGACTCCTTATGTCAACTATCATGGTCCTGAACTAGGACCTTAATGACAGATGGCTTGCTCTTTTGCGTGATAAAGAAATCCTGACTGGCAAGAAACCCACTCTCCAATGACACACCATAAAGCCTTTCTCTGAGCCCTTACTGTCACCCTGGAGCACTGAAGGGTCACGGGTTCCATTCCCGGTCAAGGGCATGAACAGGTAAGGATTTTTAAAAAATAAAATAAAACGCTGAGCCTGAAAATATTGGGAGAGTCTTAGTCCACACTGGGCATCACATCCTTCCCCAAATAGATAAGATTCCCACTTAACCTTAGAGCCAATGTGGCCACTCAAGTTTGTTTTTCCTTTTTATGTTTAGAGATGACTGGTCAACCTCAGAATTAGGGAGATGTGCCTTTTATTTTTATAGTCTTCTCTATAGCTACCTAATTTATTTATTTTTTTTCCGTGTCCCGGCGCTTAAGGATAGAACCGGCGGACTGGCAACCATCGGCACTGAAGACATGACGCCGAGGGGCTAGCTACCTAATTTAATTCAAGCTAGCCATTCTGGAACCTCAGCTTCCTCACTTATAAAAGGATCAAATTAGACTACATAGTCTCCTGGATTATCTCCAGTTCAAGTTAAATAAATGTCTATAATAAACACATGGAAAACCAAATATCTATCTTATCTGTATTTCCTAACAGAAAATGGCACTTCTAACAACCTGGAGCAGTATACCTGTGCCCTTCCTTCTGACCCTTATTCCTCAACTTACCAACATCTTCTAATCCACACACACATATTCAATATCAGTCACTATTACCACACTTATATTTCCAGCCTGAATCCTTTGACCATCAGATACATATCCAAATGCCTTCTTGATATCTCTGCCTGTATGGCCAACAGGCATTTCAAGGTAATACTGCCAAAATTAAGCATTTGATGTTATCCCCAAACTGCTCCAAACCCTGTTATTCCTGTTGCTCAAGCCAATAAAAAAAGTGTCATCCTTCATCCTTCTCTCTGACTCCCCGTCCCTATCCATGATCACCAGGGAACTGATTGCATAATATAACCTACACTCTCCCCTCAAATCAAGAGATTTTCAGGGAAATGGACATTTCATAAAGTGGTGAGCTAACTGAAACATCAATGCTGGGCATTCATGAATAACTGAATCAAACTAATCAAGATTTTAAGATTAGAAAAATTGTAAATTTTTTTGAGAATCACATTTTCCATAAATCATAGTCATTTTAATTGTCATTACATTTTACTCTGTCAGATTTTTTGTTATCATGTCTAGTTGGCACCTATTTTCTTAAGACCTTGAAAAATGTCTCTTGAGTTTAGAAAACAACTTATCTGATTCTTTCTAGACAGTGAAGAATACTATACAAGAGAAAGCTGATATATTTTTGTATAACAGGTATGGACATTTACATAATACATGAGCTGATATACATGAAAGTAATTTGGCATCAGTTTGGTCCTTGAAGAAATGCCAGTGACTTTCTAGAAGAGGACACGATTTACAAGTTAAATACACAACAGCTGTCATCTGCTGTTTGTTATGCCCAGATTTCAAGATTCCCAAGACCCACCAGGGAGCCAGCAAATCCGATGCAAAAGCAGAGTCTTTTATTCAAACCCGAGTCTGGCTCCCCTACCCTCCTTACTGACACAGCAGCAGGTGGCAGAGAGAGGGCTAGCCCGATGGGAAGAGGAGTTTTATAGGGGGGTAGAGAGGTGACTGTGGGTCCTGCCGATTGGCCAGGCATAAGTCGGTGTCTCGTTACACAGGATGTGGTCATATTGCGAGACGAGAGAGACCGCCCCGGTGGGAAAAAATGGGGTTTTAATAGGGGGGTGGAGTGAGGGGAGGAGAGATGACTTTGGGCCCTGGCTGATTGGCTAGGTGAAAGTCGGGTCTTGTTACCCAGGATGTGGTCATATCCATGGCGTGCACGTCCCCTGATTGTCATTGGTTAGTTTAAAAAGACTCCGGGCGTGGCCAGCAGAGGCCTGGGCTTCCGGGAAGAAGGTACTTTCCTGAGCACATGGCTGCTGCCCCAACATGGAGGATACGGGGCAAGATGGAGGGCATAGCCCTCGCCCTTTCACTGTTCTCATTCATTTATAAAAATATATATATAAATAAGTGAAAATCTATGGAAAAGGCTTGATGAAATCTAACCTTTAGCTCTCTTTCTAGATGTGTATTTTTAGGGAGAAGATGGATAGTTATTACATTTTTAATTTTCAAATTTTCAGTGACAAGAGGAAAGCAAAATTAGAAAGAATAATGAAAATATGGAAATAAGATTGTGCCTGAAGGATGTCTTTGAATCCCTGACCTTTATGGTTAAACAGTTGCGGTATTAAATGATCACCCAAAGGCTATAAATGAAACTCAGAGCTCCCCTTCACCTGTGGAAGATGCCAACTGCCTTCGTGTTCCAGAGGTTTCTTCTGCCTTACAGGTGAGTTATGTTAGCAGTTGGCCCTCAGTTCATCTAAACCATTACTTTAGGAACACTGGGATACGTGGACAAACAATGCACTCTGGAATTGAAGCTATAGCAAGCAACTGCTTACAAAAAGGCAGGGCATTACATTTCGCAATGCCCTAGCTCAGTCACAGCATCGCGTGAACACTCTGGTCACTAATGCTCTTGATCAGCCTTGAATCCAGAGACAAAACAGTGTGTAGTGGTTCTTGTAATCTGGAAATGAGTGAGCTGCCAGCTGAAGCTAAATCAGTGAGCCATGCTCCTGTCCTCCCTCTACTCCTTTCCTGCAAGCCCCCAAAAGGATCTGAGGAGACTGTGGCTTTGTGACTCAGTGTCCTAATCTCGGTTTGAGCCTGTTCTGTGGATTTCAGGCTGCTGCTCCAGGGTTTAGCCCACCCTACTGAAAAACGAAGGGCCTTGGGAGATGGCGCTGGCTAAGGTATAGCACCTGCCACTCATTTAGGGATGCCCCAAGTAACAGCCACACCACTAAATCCCAACCTGGGAAAAGGGCATTTCAGGTGTCCACGCCCCTGCATCACAGAGAAGAGTTTACAAACTGTGAGAGGAAAAAGTATAATTGTTAAAACCTTACCATCTTCTCTACAAAAGTCAGCAGGTGCCAAAATTTGAAAAGAATTCTACTTTTCCAGAAACACAGGCCAAGAAACATCACCGCAATTTTATCTCAGGAAAGAGGACTTTGATCTAGGGTGAAGAGAAGTTGCTCTGTCTCCATGTCCTGGAGTTGTGGGCATTGTTACCTCAGTGGGGACCCATCCGGAGGCCCGTGCTCATTTTCACTCCAGAACACTTGAAGAACATAATATTACATCCCCAAGAGGAGTAGCACTGTCGCCCCATGAACGTCTGTCTCAAATAAGGATTCTCCCTTCTCCTTCCCTCCTGGATTCTAGAGGGTTTAACCTGAATCATTGAGAAAAGTATTCTGGGCAGAGGGGCATAGCTAAAAATCACACTAGTTCGAAATTGCTACGTGGTGCCTTACTGCCTACTACATTGTTGGTGCTCAACAGATACATGTGCAATGAATTGCTGAGTTTTCCTTCCTTCTCCATGCTCACTCATCTCCTTTCACGACACTACAAAGAGCAACATCTGGAACAAAGATGGTGGCATAAGGTATAGACCTGTGCGTGCTGCCTCCCACAACAACATTGAAACTACCAACTATAAGACAAAACAGCTATCATCCAGAACCATGGGAAAGCTGGCCCAGTGGAAGTTATACAACTGGAAGGAAAGAAAGAAGCACATTGAGATTGAGTAGGAGGTGCAGAGGCGCCAAGAACAGAGGTACGAAGGCGTGCGCCAGGAGGGCTGCAACTGGATGCGCGTTTTTTTTTTAATCGGAAGGGGATACAAGCTCTCGAATACACTGAGCTTGTTTGGGGCGGGATTCTGAGGTCCCAGACACCTATGGGGAGAGGCGGGACTGTCTTGCAGCAGGTCGGAGAGCGAGGGTGGCTTTCTCCCGGAGCTGCTCGCAGGCACTCAGGAATGCGAAGATGCAGAGTCGCGGAGAGGCGAGGAGTTGCAGAGATGCTGACGACGACCATTGCTGTTTGCTCCGCCCTGGTGATTCTCTGAGACCCCGCCCTACTCAATTTACATCCACACCCAAGCTGTGCCAAGTGGCACAAAAGAACCACCTGCGCTTTTGCAGCCTAACCCAACAAACTGCAGATTTCAACTCCTCGCATCCATAAAGGACACACTCAAGAAGCAGAATCAGGTTCGGAGGAAGCCAGAGCCAGACCCGCTGGGCCGGCGACATGAAACCACTGTACTAGCTAATGCACAAGCAGTTCCACCAGATCCAGTCTCACATGGGATCTTATAGCATTGGCGATATGCAAGGGAACAGTAGGAGAGATAGCGAGAGGAGCTTCTGTCTCACACCTTCACCCCCAACGTGGGATGCGGCACCCCCTGCGAGGCTGCGTGAGGCTGCCACGGCCCCTGCGAGGCTGCAGTGCCCCCTGAGAGGCTGCATGAGGCTGCGATGGCCCCTGCGAGGCTGTGACGGCCCCTGGGAAGCCGGCAGAACCGCGTGAGCCGCCCAGATGGCTTCGTTGACAGCCTGCGACCCGGCTCGCAGCCCCACGCACAACTATCACCCGAAGGGTGAGAGGGGCGAGAGCAGCTGTAGTGTTGCTTTCTCCTCACTTTTGGTAGCGAAATCCTCATTTTAAACATAAGAGGACACATTATTTTAAAAAGCTGTTATGTGTCTCTGTACCCTTTCTGAGTAGAGCAAGAACAAATCGTGAGAGACCTTTCCAAACACCGGGACACGTTTCGGAAGGAAATAGCTACATTTTCCATGTGTACGACCTTTGACCCGGCAACAAAAAGCGTACACTTATGGATGAGGACAGTAGGGGGGTAAGGGCAGAAGGTGGGGTGGGAACTGGGTGGAGGGGAGCTATGGGGGGAGAAAAGGAGAACAACTGTATGGGGGGGGGAAAGGGGGAACAACTGTAATAATCTGAACAATAAAGATTTATTTTTTTTAAAAAAAGAACATCTTTCAAGCATCTTTTTAAAGTTTGAGAGTAGCCTGCTTTCAAGAAATGCCTCCTGGAGAACCTCCAAACCAAGATGAAAAGTTGGAAACACAAGGAGGGTTTTTATTTTTATTTTTGCTTTGGTACAGAATGGCTGTTAAGAATGTAGAAAAACAGCCTAGGCAGTTTGGCTCAGTGGTTGGAGCATTGGCCATTGAGCAGTCGTAGGTTTGATTCCCAGTCAAGGGCATGTACCTCAGTCAGTTGCCGGCTCGATCCCCAGCCCTGGTCGGGTCACATGAGGGAGGCAACCAATCGAAGTGTCTCTTTCACATTAATGTTTCTCTCCCCCCCCTTCTCTCCACTCTCTCTAATAAAAAATCAATAGAAAAAATATTCTTGGGTGAGAATTTAAAAAAAAAAAAGAATGTAGAAAAATAAGGTGGTGACCGACATGAGCATTCACAGCTTTATTTCACATTTTCTCAATGCTGTTAATATTAAAAACATTGGTTTGGCATTAGCAGCAGTCAAGTGAAAAAACTACCTGTCTTTCTATTTCTCAAGCATATTAATGTGGTTTTAATACTCAGGTCCATTTTTCATCCCATGCCTCTTAAAAACTTCTATTCTTATGTAGGCATACTTAAAAGGTCATTTTTCTTTAAGATATTTCATTTCTTTTCTTTCTGTTTAAAGGTGGACGAAGCTACCTCGCTGAGAGTAAATGCAAACAGCACTAATTTATACATGGAAGATTTAAGGCTGTTCTCAAGGTAGCCTTCCCTTCAGTAGTAAGGCCACAAAATGTCAACAGGTAGAGTGTGAGCTAGTGGCTAAAGATCAAGTTTAAGCAGGCAGCTGTGCTCCAAACAACAGACTCACTTCTGTGATATTCAACCTTCGGACGCTTTCTCTAGCCCCTCCTGTGTTTACCAGCAGGAAACAGTGCAACAGTATTCTAGACTTTCCGGATCCTAAACCGTGTGTAGCTCTTATATGCACCAAGAGAGAGTTCTCCATACTTTCTGTCCTTTCCAATATCTCTTACAATATTATGACATTACAAAGGGTTTGAATCTGAGTATCTGGAATTTTAATGCCATAATAACCTCTTTCTTTGTAGTTTATGTTTTCACATACCATTGATACCAGAGATGTTTAAACATTTTTGAGCTTCAACAATAAAAGCTAATACAGGAAAAGGAACTAGACTAGCTACCTAATACTTGACAATGGCTCAGTGGTTAGAGTGTTGGCCCACATACCAAAGC
>NW_006288188.1:992771-993816 GCF_000327345.1 Myotis davidii
ATATATATTTTTGATATCAGAGAGAAAGAGAGAGAGAGAGAGAGAGAGAGAGAGAGAGAGAGAGAGAGAGAGAGAGAGAGAGAGAGACCAATGATGAGAGAGAATCATTGATTGGCTGCCTCCTGCATGCCCCACACTGGGGATGGAGCCTGCAACATGGGCATGAGCCCTGACCAGGAATCAAACCGTGACCTCCTTGTTCATAGGTTGGCATCCAACCACTGAGCCACGCCGGCCGGGCACTTGCTGATATCTTGATATCACGCAGATACTGTATCTGGAAAAGACCCAGAGCAGAGGATGCAACCTGTGCCTGGACTTCTGACCTCCGAACTGTGAGCTAATAAATGGTGTTTTTAAGCCCTGGAGTTTTAATTTGTGGCATTTTGTTACACAGAAATAGCAAACTAATACAGGATGTCACAGTGATAAGAGTCTCTCCCCCTGATTAAATAAGCACCATGTAACTATCACTCCCCCCTTTTTTTTTTTCAGGTGTGTTTGTGGATTTAATGGGAAGGGCGGAGGTGGGGCATCCCACCTGCTGCTTCTGCTTTTCTAGTAGCAAGAGGGGCACCTAGGAGGGTGGGCCATGGAGTGCAGAGTTGGCCTGGCGGGGCACGGGGATGGTCAGGGGGCCCAAAACATGGGCGACTGCTGGGCAGCATGGAGTCCCCTCCAGCGGGTGATGAGGAATGGAGAGTGGCCCTGAAGCTGGTATGGCCAAGCTGGCGCCCTTCCCCGGGCTCTGAAGAGCCTGCCCATAGCCAGCGGAGGGGTCGGCTGGCCACTGGCCCAGTGAGGCCCACCCACTGATCCTCCCCCTCGTCCCTGACTCCTGTCCTAGGAGGAGCCTGGGACAAACGGAAGGGCCATTCTTCTTCCTTCCCTTCGGGCTCAGTCCCGTAGACAGAAGCTGGCTCAGGTGGGGCCAGCGGTGGCCAGGGATGGTCACAGCGCGAGTGTCGGTGGTTGAGGAATGTAGCTGGGCCCGATGCCGGGAACGTGAAGCTGAGGCCTAGGGTCCCCCAAATCCCCCATGTGT
>NW_006288188.1:993848-997662 GCF_000327345.1 Myotis davidii
ACCTAGGTGATGGGCTGCGGCTTCTCGCGCTCCATCTGGCGCAGCAGCGGCGTGAAGACCCGCCAGGCCTGCCGCAGCTCGTCCCTGCGCACAAAGCGCATCTGGTTCCCACAGAACACGTCCAGGATGAGGCGCTCATAGGCCGCGGGGAGCTTCATGTTCTCCTATCTGTTGCCGTAGGTGAGGTCCAGCTCGGACTCCTCGGGGTGGAAGAACATGCCGGGCTTCTCGGTCATCATCTTGGTGTACACGGCCTCGTGGGGCTGCACACGGATCACCGGCTCGTTGCGCTGGCACTGCTGCTGGAAGATGTCGCCGGCCAGTCGCGGAACTGCAGGCGCACCTCGGCCTTGGGCTCGTTCAGGGCTTGGCCGCAGCGCAGGATGAAGGGCACCCCTTCCCACCTCTCGTTTTCCACATAGAAGACAACAGCTGCGAAGGTGGCAGTGGTGGATCCCCGGGGCACCGTGGGGTCGTCCCGGTACCCTTTGGTGGCCTCGCCCTCCCCCTTGGGATTGCCCACGTACTGGCCCAACACCACATTTTTCAACTGCGCCTCTGAGATGCATTTCAACACCTTGGCCTTCTCATTGCGGACGTCGTCCGAGTCCGTGGAGGCCGGCTTCTCTGTGGCCACCAGACACAGCATCTGCAGCAGGTGGTTCTGCAGCACGTCCCGGATGACCCCAAATTCATCGAAGTAGCCCCCGCGGCCCTCAGTACCAAAGGGTTCCTTGAAAGTGAGGATGACGCAGGCGACATTGTCCCGGTTCCAGATGGGGCCAAAGATCCTGTGGGCAAACCTCAGCACCATCAGGTGCTGGACCATCTCCTTGCCCAGGTGGTGGTCGATGCGGTAGATCTGGTCCTCACAGAACAGGGAGGAGATGTGGTTGGACAGGCGGTCGGAGCTCTGCAGGTCCTTCCCGAAGGGCTTCTCTGCAATGATGCGGTTCCAGCCCGTCTGGCTCATGCACGTCTCTCGGATGTTCGTGGTGACGGCCTCGTAGACAGTGGGGGGCAAGGCCAGGTAGCAGAGGCGGTTGGCCTGGGACCCCTGGCAGAGGGCGTTTATGTGGCCATCGAGGTGCTCATAGGAGGCTGCTTGCTCGTACTGGCCAGACACGTAGGAGTGGCGGGCAAAGAACGCCTCCAGCTCGGCCTTCTCCTCAGGGCTGGCTTTGAAGAAGGGCTCGCTCCGCTGACGAATGTCAGCCACCGTGAGGCGAGAGCGGGCCTAGCCCACGATGAAGGTGTTTTCAGGCAGGAGGCCATCCCGCAGCAGCCACCAGATGGGCTGGCCAGGTCACCCGATGCCCCATGATGATGAAGATATGTGTTTCGGACTGCTGGAAGGCATCGCCCGCAGGATGCCAGCTCTTCCCGCAGGATCCCGCACACCTGGGTCCGGCTCAGGTCCACCGGCTCTGCCATGCTGCTCTCGGCGCCGGTTCTGGAGCCGCAGTCAGGCTGCTGGCCCCGCGGCCGCTGTGCCGCGCACCTGATGCCTAGCAGGTGCGGCCGCAGGTCCGGGCCGCTGGCTCCCTCATCCCGCACAGGCCCGGCCCGGCCCCTGCAGCCGGCTTTCTCCGTGTACCGGGTCACCCTGCGCCCTAGCGAGGAGCTCCACATCCGCCGGCGGCGTGGCCACGCCTCCTGGACCCCCGTTTACGGATGGCCCCGCCTCCTGGACCCCGTTTACGGATGGCCACGCCTCCTGGTCCAGACAGGTCGCGGCTGGGGTCCAACCAGCCCTATTAAATCGCTTCGTCGTGGCTCCTCCCCTTGCAGGGGCAGGGCGGCCGAGCGACCCGGCTGGATGCGGCCGGAGAGACTAGGACTGAAGTGCGGGCTTGACGCCGGGAACGCAGCGGATCCCCAAAGGGATTGCGTGTACCCCCAAAGGGTACACGTCACTAGGGAACGTACTGCGGGCCGGCTGAGGCTGGCGGGCTCGGGATTTCTTCTCCTTTTTTCTATTTAAGATATAAAATCCAATTTTTTCTTTTTGTAAACATAAAGCAGTTGTCCCCTTTCTCTTGTGAAAATATGTTTTATAAGTATTTTTAAGTTGTTTGGGGGAATATTGATGCCTCCAGATATTTTTTTCTCAGTAAGAAAATGTTAGGACACATTGCTCCTGAAGTGGCTAAAATCTACAAGGTAAGAGTTCAGGTAACCTGCAGTGTAGTTTTCTTTTGTTCTTCACTTGACTCAGCTAGTTCTATACAATTGTCTAAAGCCGTGGTTCTCAACCTTCGTAATGCTGGGACCCTTTAATACAGTTTCTCATGTTGTGGTGACCCCCAATTTCATTGTTACAAATTGAACATAATTAAAGCATAGTGATTAATCACAAAAACAATATGTAATTATATATGTATTTTCCGATGGTCTTAGGCGACCCCTGTGAGAGGGTCGTTCGACCCCCAAAGGGATCGCGACCCACAGGTTGAGAACCGCTGGTCTAAAGCCACCTCCTTTCTCCGCAGGCAGGACAAAGCCGGGGGAACCTGGGCTGATCCATCAGGCAGCACATCCCCTGCGCTTTTGTTTCTCTGCTTGCACCTCAGAGGTGCTGGTCTGGGAAAGGCAGCGGCCACATCGTCGTGGGCTGTGCTGAAACAGATGCCTCGCCACCGCTGAGCTTATTGACCTTGACGTCTCTCCCCTCTCCTCTCGGGAGGGCTGGATGGGTATCCGTTTGCTGGGAGTAGAATAAAAAAGGAGAAGCGTGCTTGTTTGAGACGTTAATTTTGAGAGTCACTTGTTCCCATGTCAGTTAACATTAGAGATTCAGCCAAAGAGCGTATTCTTTCTCACCACACCCAGTGCATTCTGCCTCCTAAGTGGAAGCCTTCTGTGTCCCACAACTTCATTCGCCCTGAAGGAGGCAGACCGCTGGCTTTGACGGGTTGTACAAGGTCCAGACAACATTCTTGCCGTTTTGCTGGGGGAGCCGCAGGGTCATGGTAACCTTTGCTGAACGTGGGCAAGGTACATGTTTGACGTTCCATGTGATTTGTAGGAAACAGCCAAGAGGCAGTTCTTCCCACCCTGTCCCCAAGTCCTCCACTGAACCCCTGGAAGCTACGGTTCTCTGGTTCCTTTTCTACTGATGCTGGTAGTTGCCCTTGAAGATCGTTAAAGCAGATTCTTTCAGTGTAGTCCATCTGAGTGGTTTTGATGTGCAGGTCTCTAAGTTTTATTCGCTTTGGAAAAAGGAGCCTTCCCCATGAAGTCTTAGCCTATTGGCATTTCCACTTTGGGATCTGAAGCAAAGCTTCAGTTACTAGTCAAGTTTTTCTTGCTTGTTTTGCCTTCTTTGATGATGTGGAATAATGATTAATGAGTGAAAGAAATAAGTTGTTATATAACCATTCAATGCAATAACAAAACACTTTATAATGGAGTTAAATTTTATTTACTAAGAGAACAGCATTCAATATGAAATTTGTATATTATTCTAATAGTTTAGCTAAAGAGTAAGGTTTGCTGGATTAAGTAATTCAAGAAAAATGCCTGGCTGGTATGGCTCAGTGGTTGAGTGTCGACCCAGAAACCAAGAGGTCGCTGATTTGATTCCTGGTCATGGCACATGCCCGGGGTTGTGGGCTCGATCCCCAGTAGGGGGTGTGCAAGAGGCAGCTCATGGATGATGTTCCTACTCTCTTATTGAACTTTTACTCAATACCACCTAAAGGAATATTTTTTTTAATTAAATCTTTATTGTTCAGATTATTACAGTTGTTCTGCTTTTTCCCCCATAGCTCCCCTCCACCCATTTCCCACCCAACCCTCCGCCCTCACCCAC
>NW_006288188.1:998521-1000565 GCF_000327345.1 Myotis davidii
CCCAGGGGGTCTGCCTCTCTGAATCCCAGCAACCGCTGCAAACCTCAGAGAGAAGGCTGCACTTGCTCTGACCAAAGCCAGACAGTCCCGCTTCTCCCGTGTGAGTCTAGGTCCCTAGAGACTCGCCTGGCTCGGGAGCTCAGAGTCTGCGACTCCCTCCCAATTGAAAACGCCAACCGCGCCCTCAGCCACCAGCCCGCTCTGCATGCACTCCGCACCTCAGTATTTGACTTCAGCACTGCGCCTCCTCTGAGTCTCCCTATGCGTTTCTCTTTCCTCCTAGTTGTAGGATTTCCACTCAGCCAGCGTTCCTGTGGTTCTCGGTGATGTTCATTCCGTCTTTTAGTTTCACTTTTGAAGTGGTTGTTCGAGGCAGCAAACTCCGGCGTTAACCTATGCCGCCATCTTGGTTCTCTTCTAAAGGAATATTTTTTTAAAGTATTAGGGTAATTGCTAACAACAAATTAGTGCATGAACACAATAAAACATTAGTTACCTGCAAAATACAAAAGCATTTGAGTTTATATAACGTATATCAATGTTAATAACATTTTTAAAATATATTTTTATTGATTTCAGAGAAGAAGGGAGAGGGAGAGAGAGATAGAAACATCAATGAGGAGAATCCTGCACGCCCCCCACTGGGGATCGAGCTCACAACCAGGGCATGTGCCCTTGACTGGAATTGAACTTGAGACCCTTCAATCCACAGGCCGATGCTCTATCCACTGAGCCAAACCAGAGCTTAATAACATTTTTTAAAAATATGTTCTTTATTGATTTTTTTAGAGAAAGGAAGGGAGAGGGAGAAAGAGCGAAACATGGATGAGAGAGAAACATTAATAGGCTGCTTCCTGCATTCCTCCCACTGAGGTTGGAGCCCACAACCTGGGCAAGTGCCCTGACTGGGAATTGAACCACTGACCTGATGGTGCATGGGACAACACTCAACCAACTGAGCCACACTGAGCAGGGCAATCTTAAAAACATTTAAAAAAACCAAGCTTCTTTTTATTAGAGAAAGGAAGACATTATTGGTAATAGAACAAATAAAATCTGGCATTAGGTGATTATTTTCCCCGGTAAAGATGTGTATTATTAATTTCAATGATGAATACAATTTTATTTTTACTTTTTAAAATTTTTTTTCCCTTCACTTTTTTTCATCACCATTTATCTCCCATATATACCGTCTTCCACCTCCACTCACCCAAGATTTTTTATTTATTGATTTGAGAGAGAGGGGGTGGGAAACATTGATTTGTTGTTCTACCTATTTATGCATTCATTGGTTGACTCTTGTATGTGCCCTGACCAGGGATCGAACCCACAACCTAGGTGAAGTGGAACGACACTCTAACCAACAGAGCTATCCAGCCAGGGCCTTAATTAAAATTTTTGAAAAGGCCTTCAAATTTTTTTCTTAATGAATAAATGACTGGCTGCAAAGACTTGTTTGAATAGAATATATAATCTCAACCCACTTCAGTCACAGTATCCTTTGAAATCTTGATGAAAGGTTTGGGTTCCCTCCAAAAGGAAAAAAAAAAGCCTATATATAAACACATAATTTTGTTTACTGTGTAATTGATAATTTATACATCTGTTGAAAGACTTTCTTGATAAACAAGGAAGGAGTCATTTTCCTTATGATGTATTAGTAAGTATGGGTTCTTGTAATCTGATGGTAACAAACTGACATTAAAATCTATTTTTCATTTAAATATTCTGGAAGGATATACACCAAAATATTTCCAGTGGATGGTGGGATTTTAGATGATTTTTAATTTTTTTCTACTGTCATATCTGTTGTCAAGATACTTCCAGATTTTTTTGTTTGTATTTTTTTTTAATTTATTTGTTTAGGTTAGGTTTTTTTCCTTATATTTTGACAGTTAACATTTAAAATATAAAATTTTCATAAGAGAAAAGTTATTTGAATTTTGGATAAAAACTGGTGTGTGATTATAAATGATGTTAAGAAAATATTACCCAGAAGTAAGGAACTTTTAAATATGGGGCGCATATATATATATATATATAT
>NW_006288188.1:1000716-1009637 GCF_000327345.1 Myotis davidii
CCTCTGCAGTTGTCAGCTCTTGGTCAACTTATTCAATATATACTTCTACCCACTTCTATTTCTTCTATTATTTTTTGTGATTAAAAAAATAACATTACATTTACCATCTTAACCATTAAAAAATTTTTATTATTTTTCTTTTTAGAGAGAGAGGAGAAGGGAGAGAAACATTGATTTGTTGTTTCACTTATTTACACATTCATTGGTTGATTCTTGTATGTGCCCTAACTGAACCCACTACCTTAGCGTAGAGGGGTGATGGTCTAACCAACTGAGATTCCCGGCCAGGGCCCATCTTACCCATTTTTAAGTATAAACTTCAGTGGTGTTAAGTGTATTCACATTGTTGCAACAGATCTCTAGAACATTTTCGTCTTGCAAAACTGAAACCCTATACCCATGAGGCACTAATTTCCCCTTCTCTCTTATTCCCAGCCTGGGAACCACCTTTCTACTTTCTGTTTCTATAATTTTGACTACTTTGGATACTTCATATAACCATACAGGTTTGTTGTTTTGTGACTGATTCATTTCACTTAGTCCTCAAGGTTCATCTACATCAGTGATGGCGAACCTATGACACTCATTTTTTTTGGTTGATTTTTCTTTGGTAAATGGCATTTATATATATAAAATAAATATCAAAAATATACATCTTTCTTTTACTATGGTTGCAAATATCAAAAAATGTCTATATGTGACACAGCACCAGAGTTAAGTTAGGGTGTTTCAAAATGCTGACACGCCGAGCTCAATAGGTTCGCCATCACTCATCTACATGGTAACATGTGACAATGTCCTTCTTTCTTAAGGCATCACAACACTCCACTGTGTATATAAACCACATTTCTTATCTATTCATCTGACAATGGACATTTGGATTGCCTTCACCTCTTGGCTGAAGCACCTCCAGTACCAATCGTAAGACTTCCTAGACATCATGACATGAAACGCCTAATCCCCAGCCTCAGCCCCTGTTCCTTTAAACTGGAAAATAAGACTCTAACCCAGCCGTGGGCAAACTACAGCCCGCGGGCTGGATCCGGTCTGTTTGACGTGAATACAACTATTGAAAAAAAAGACCGTACCCTTTTATGTAATGATGTTTACTTTGAATTTATATTAGTTCACACAAACACTCCATCCATGCTTTTGTTCTGGCCCTGCGGTCCAGTTTAAGAACCCATTGTGGCCCTCGAGTCAAAAAGTTTGCCCACCCCTGCAACCTCAAGGTTGTTTATCATTTATCCAAAACAGCAATTTTCAACTTTTTTCGTCTCATGGCACACATAAACTAATTACTAAAATTCTACAGTACTCCAAAGAACATATGTATATTTTTTACTGATCTCACCCCCCACCCCAAAGGGTATAATTTGGATTCATTCACACCAGCCAGCTATTTTTGTGTTGGCTGTTTTCATTTTTTTATTTGACAGTCTAAGGGAAAAGAAGTAAGTGCTCCTGTCTAAATGCATGTGGGAGGCTGTCAATTGATGTGTCTCTCTCACATGTAATGTTTCTCTTCTCCCCTCCCTCCCTCCTTCCCTCTCTCTCTGAAAATCAATGGAAAAAATATCCTTGGGTGAGGATTAACAAAAAATAAAAAAGAGGTATTTTACAAAGCTATTGAGAACTGTGGGAAACTTTAGCCAAAATTTCAAAGAAAACTAAGCCAGTAGGGGGGAAATGAGGCAATTGTTATGTCTAGGAAAAACAAAAAGTGCACAATAAATATGCTATAATTATAATGCATTATCTGGCTCAGCTATGGGCAAAATTTACGTAACAATAATAATGATGAAAGCACTGAATGTGGATTTAATAAAAATTGGAGTATAATTATATTGGAGGGAAAAAAGGGAAGGGGTCTAAGGGAACTAAAATCTTTACTAGTCATATTGGAAGTGGTGGCAGGCATAAGAGAGCCCCTTTTCAGACCTCCAACTACAGGACCTATCTGTCCAACGAGCCCAGTTGCCTTTTGAAATCCACCGCTACATTTATACAGAGCCCATACTCCCAAAGGGCTGCTTCCCGCCAATGGCTGAAAGGGACGTGAAGGTAGGCTGGTTCCTGGGAGTAGAGAATACCTCTGATGAGTGACTCTCAAAGGCCTGTTGACCTTTCCTTAGAACTGCTTTGTGGTCCCAATCTTCCTCTTTTTTCTCTCTCCTGACTTAGTAAGACCTGCAGGGCAATCTGATAGCAGTCCAAGCCTTTCCTGGTTTCCTCCTCAATTTCCTCAAAGGCATTTACCCTAATCAATTTCTTGCTTTTGTCTCTGCCTCTTGAAGGGTCTGAACTAAAACAGAAGTCAATTAGTGATACTACATAATAGTTAATCAAAATATGACAGTATATACATTTTTCTTGGAATATGCATGTAAATATCAGAAGAAATAGCTATGAGAAGCAGTGATGAAGGGGCACACATTTTAAAGTCTTTAGCACTAACTGACTTCTTAATATATGTAAGTAACTGTTTTTAAGTAAACTGTTGTAAAAAGTGAAAGACCACTCCCATAAACATAGGTTGCTTTAGATTATTGAGAGAAACCAAAGTAATCTGTACTTTTACAGATGATCAGCCTAATCA
Source organism: Myotis davidii (assembly GCF_000327345.1). Classification (NCBI taxonomy): domain Eukaryota; kingdom Metazoa; phylum Chordata; class Mammalia; order Chiroptera; family Vespertilionidae; genus Myotis; species Myotis davidii. Next base: position 1,003,316 of record NW_006288188.1, read on the forward strand.
GCGGTTCTCAACCTGTGGGTCGCTACCCTTTGGGGGTCAAATGACCCTTTCACAGGGGTCGCCTAAGACCATCAGAAAACACACATATAACTACATATTGTTTTTGTGATTAATCACTATGCTTTAATTATGTTCAATTTGTAACAATGAAATTGGGAGTCACCACAACATGAGGAACTGTATTAAAGGGTCGCGGCATTAGGAAGGTTGAGAACCACTGGGCCCTAAACGGTGACTCCTTTCATTTTCTTTTCGGCTATCAGTGGCAATTAATTAAACCCCTTGAAGGCAGCGCCACCTAGAGGTAGCAAAATGATCTGCCACCTAAGGTCCCACTGGGATGAAAGCACTATTGACAATGTCCTTGAGTTGCTGTTTTTATGTTTAATATCCCTGGAAGGATAATTTTTAGAGATGTTATTGTTTTCTACCCTCTTCTCCTCCACATTTTGGGTAGACAAGCCCTTAGATCTTGCCTGCAGATTTTTGCAAATGCCACCAAAAGTGGGATAAATCCTCAAAAAATTCACTAGAACTTATAACAAAATCCAGGACAGTACATTTTCACACTTGTAAAAAATGTTTTAGCCCTACCTGGTTTGGCTTAGTGTGTAAAGCGTTGTCCTGCAGACTGGAGGGTCCCAGATTTGATTCCAGTCAAGGGCGCGTGCCAGGGTTGTGGATCCCCAATATGGTCCGTGCAGGAGGCAGCCGATTAATGATTCTCTCATCATTGATGTTTCTCTCTCTCTCCCTTTCCCTTCCTCTCTGAAATATATATATATATATAATTTATAGGACAGTTTATTAAAACATCATATTTTAGTATCTAAAAACAATATTAACACCATCCACCATCTTCATGATAAAGACGTTTCCTCAGGCTGTGCTGAGGTCTCTATGAAAGAGCTACTTCATCCTAAATCCTTCAATTTTTTCACAGAAAATGTAGTGCAAATTCTAGTTAAATTTGTAGATTAAAACATAAATTTACCGTCATTTCCCCTCATAATTTCTCTAAAATGGCAATGAAGGAACCTTTAAAAAGTATAAAGTGATAGGATTAAAATAGAAACGACTACAACAAAGAAGAGAATACAGAAAGCAGATGGATGAGAGGTAAGTAACTTAGTGGAACGGAGAAAGCTGAAACCTAAGCCCCCGGAGGAGTAAACCAAAAAGAAGCAAACTGGTATTTGCATCTGACTTTTGAGTAAATTAAAGTAAAACAGCAAACAAATATGCTATCCTAAAAGACATAAGATATAAGAGATCCTCAGAACAAAAAAGAAGGTGCTATTTCATAAAAGGAACATTTTTAAAACAAAAGGAGAAATCTTGGAAATTAAACATAATATTACAGATTTTAGAAATGTAATAAAAGATGTAGGAGATAAAGCTAAGATATTTCACAGAAATTAACATGAAGAGACAGATTTTTAAAAAGAGAAAGAAAACAAGAGAACCAAAGAATTGTAGAAAATGGAGAGGGAGAAAATTAACAAAAAACTATTACCAAGAAATGTCCCTATTTCATCGTGATGTCATTTGCTCACTTTTAGAGAGTGCCTACTGTGTGTCAGATTCTATTCTAGGTGGTGAAAATTCTGTACTGAACAATAAAGCAGTAAAAGTCCCGAACTCCTGGAGTTAATTCAGAAATAAATGTTATAACGTTTTAGATGGAAAGAGTCCTCTGAATATCATGTGCAATAAACGGGAAAGATTGACAATAAGGCATATAATCATAAATTTTCAGAACACCAGGATGATGAAAAGCACCTAAAGTCTTCCAGAAAGATGAAATGGTTTATATGCAAAAGATGGGAATGAAAAACATGGGCTTCTCAACATTCACACAGAAAGGGAGAAAATAATGGAACAATGTCTTCACGATTTCAGGGGAAATTATTTTCTACCTGGAATTAAATTTTCAGACATTCCAATTTTTCAAAAACTTCACCAATCATCTATTCTTTCTTGGGAAGCTACTAGAGAGGTTCTACACACAAAGGAAAGTAAACTAAAAAAGATCTAGATCGCCCTGGCCAGTGTGCTCAGTAGTTAGAGTTTTGGCCTGCACACCCAAACATCTCAGGTTCAATTCCAGGTCAAGGCCACATGCCTGGATTGCAGGTTGGATCCCCACCCTAGTCGGGGCATGTGTGGGAGGCAATTAATGTGTGTGTCTCTCATGTTGATGTTTCTCTCTCCCCTTTCCCTCCCTCCCTTCCACTCTCTCTAAAAACCAATGGAAAAAATATCCTCAGGTAAGAATTAATAAGCAAATTAAAAAATAATCTAGGATCTAGGGCAGTGATGGCGAACCTGTAACACACAAACTCATTTTTTTGGTTGATTTTTCTTTGTTAAATGGCATTTAAATATATAAAATAAATATCAAAAATATAAGTCTTTGTTTTACTATGTTTGCAAATATCTATATGTGACACAGCACCAGAGTTAAGTTAGGGTTTTTCAAAATGCTGACACGCCGAGCTCAAAAGGTTCGCCGTCACTGATCTAGGGAATAGGGGATCCAATTCAGGGAGACAAAGGCAATTTTAGGACAGGAGTTGGGTCTCAGACCTAGACAGCAACCAATCTCAGTTGGAACTGAAGGTCAGAGAGCCTCAGGGAGTCGCTCTTTGCAGAAGGAGTGAGAGCAGGAGAGAAGGGGCTAAGAGGGAGCAGATATCTTACCTGATACATATGTATAACTTCAGATAATATTTACCCTACTATTGAGAGCTATAAACTAATAAAGGACGGGTGGGTAAAAAAAAGAATAAGAAAGGCAATTATTAATGCAGGGGGAAATTGTATAGGAAAGGAAATATAATCATAGTATGGCTCACTTGTGAATAATACTTACACAGTCATAATAATGTAAACTCTGAATATTTACTTAGTTAGAAAGGATTGTGGGGTTCCAGGCCAAGATGGCAATGTGGGGAGATCTTGAACTCACCTCCTCGGGGGGACACTCTGAATCTACAGCTCTATATGGGCCAATTTCCTCTAAAAAAGGATCGTATAACTATACTGGAAGGATAGAGGCTGGAAGACTGTGCAAGTTTAGAGAGGAGCTATTGGGAGTGTAAGGTGGCCAATTTTTAGGAAGTAATTAGGAATATGTAAAATTAGAGAGAGAAGAAAAGTAATAAGAACATGTTATTTAGCACTAAATACCCATAGAGCTTGTTGAAACAAGTAAATGTTTCTTCTGGTGAAAAGATTCCTGTTTTTCATAACAATGAATTTATAAAAAGGCAGATGGTTAAAAATTAATGTGACTTAGAACAGTTGTCAAACAGCATATAATAAAATATAAAAATAATTGCTCAATGAATCTATTTTATTTGACAAATAAAAAGAAGTGGACTACTCTAGCTAGTTCAGGCATTCATGGAATGTGAGGGAAGAGTAAGGGAATAAGTCATCTATGCCGGTCTGCTGGGGCTGACCAGTAGACCCTGAGCGACGGATGAATGATTACTCTGACACACATTTCTGTGAAAGAGAGGGATAAGGGACTGCCTGGCTAAAGGAACCAGACAGCCTTGGTCACCTGCCTCCTTAGGCTTTTATTGTAACAACAGCTTGAACTAAAATTAACTATTAGATACTATCAGCAGGGTAAGTATCCTTGAGAAAGCACGGATAGTGCCTCTGTAGTGTCTTTTAAACAAGGATGTTTTGAAGTCTAAACATAAAGATCCAGTAAAACACCCAGGGACTCAGACTTGTTTGGAAAAGTCAAGGCAGGGTCTGCCACCTTTGGCAAGGTCCCCCTAGAACAGCCGTGGGCAAACTACGGCCCGGATCCGGCCAGTTTGAAATGAATAAAACTAAAAAAAAAAAAAGACCGTACCCTTTTATGTAATGATGTTTACTTTGAATTTATATTAGTTCACACAAACACTCCATCCATGCTTTTGTTCCGGCCCTCCGGTCCAGTTTAAGAACCCATTGTGGCCCTCGAGTCAAAAAGTTTGCCCACCCCTGCCCTAGAAGCTCCCAACCTTTCAGAGATTCCTCCTTATAGACTTTCCAACTAAGTCCTGTGCTTCCCCACACTGGTCCATGACCATGGAACAAAAAGAAATCAGAAAGGCCTAATGCTATTTAGGCCATGGTTACTGCAGCAAGTCACTAAGTAGGCGTAAGGCTCTGCTCTGCCTTCTTTTCATTTCTAATTTTCAGGGCAGTCGTGTTTGTGCAGGAACTCTGAGTCATTTGGCAGCACCATTAGTACTCATAGTCTCCTTTCTCCCTAAAAGGGAAGTGGTATAACATTCCCAGTATCAAAAAAAAAAAAAAAAAGTGGATGGAAATAATGTTAAATATTTGTAGAATATTTTTAAAGGAGAATAAAACTGGAAAAAGAAAATCAGAGAGCAAGAGAGAGTGATATATAGAGAGGAAGAGAGTGCATCAAACAGAAATTTATAACACGACAATTTTTGTCATATTATCAAATAAACTATGTGCAAAATACTCTTTGAAGTCCCATCTGGGATGGATTTAATATCAGGCCAGAAAAATAACTGTAAATTCCCTAAGCATTTAAAGTAAAAAGTATTCTTCAAATTTCTTCATTTAAATTTTGACAAAATAAGTAAAACACAAAGAAAGAGAAATAATGAAATAAACAAAAGGAAGAAACCTGTCTCCCCTCAATGATTAATCATACAACAAAGATGGGGGAAAATGAATTTTCTTATAATCTATTCTTGGTCATGTACCCAATTAATAGCATGTTCTCTCTTTCACGTACTAAAGTCATACATAATAATGGGTATCAAATGAAAATTTTCTTTCAGAGAATATGCAGTGTCATCTACGGGAAAAGACGGCCTCCAGGCCTTTGTAACAAATAAGGCAAAATAGCAGCAATGATTAAGCAGCTCTCCTGCTCCTTCCTCCCTCCTCTTCCTCCCCTCTCCTCCTCCTGTTCCTCCTTTTCCCTCACTTCCCTCTTTTCAAACAACCTCCTTAAACAGGGATGAACTAATAGAAATAAGAAGAATGATGAGGAGGAAGGCATGGTGTATCTCACTGAAATAAAGAAAAATCGGTTAATTACACTAGCTGAGATTCTGCATCAAATTAGAATCTCAAGGAAAGGAGACCCAAATAGAAAGCATAATCAAATCAACAATATGTGGGTCAAGGGTGAACTATTTCTTTGTCTCAGACGCCTGTAAAAATTATTCTAGCTTGTGCTATTTGAAGCTATTTGGCAAAAACCAAGTCAAAAAGAAACAGACTACAGAAGTAAAGACGAAATACTTCCTCCTCCCAGTATATGGCTCCCAACAGTTCCTGCCATTGCAGGACCTTTCAAAATCTATTTTTGTAGTGTAATGAAGTGGAAAAATTGAATTTGCCAGAATGTCCTTCAAGGAGAATGCTGTATTTGTACAGAAATGCCTTGTCAAACCTGCGTGTGTTGGAACCTGAGAAATTGAGAGGGTTTGAATGAGAGTAGAATGTTCTATACAAAACAAGGGGATGGATCTTGTGTTAGTTTCTGAAAAGGAAAAAATAGAGAAAGGAAGAAAAAAAGGAAATGGCGTGGTGGAAGAGGATAGGAAACCCTACAGTGTGGCATCGCACTGAGATCACTAGTCTTCATGCAGATCTACAGGAAAATGTCATGGCAGCCTTGAGGTTGGTGAGTAGAAAGTAATGACTGTAGAGATTTCATCTCCAAGACCTCATGGGGCTGATAAGAGATAGTCTGAAAGGAAGAGAGAAGCATGTTGTTGGACCCTCACAGAGCATGATAGTAAGGTTTTGAGACAAGCTAAGGCAACTCTTTGAAAGACCATGTGCCCACATAACATATAGGTAATAAGTTTTTTGTTTTATTTTGTCATTTTGTTTTTCAATTTATCCAGGCTGCTTTGAACTAAGGTGGAAAACCCAGTTTGATCTCAGATGAAATAATCATTTTAGAAGCAAGTTTGCCCTTCACTGTTCTACCAAACTGTTAGACGCCTTGTGAAGGAAGGAGAATAGACCCTAACATAGCATGAGTTGTGAGGGCCTTCAGAATTCAACATCAGTGTCACAGAGAAGTTAGGGAAACTCCTGGGTTGTGATTAGTCTGGGACAGGGGTGGGCAAGCCTGGCACGCGTGCCAAACATGACACGCCAGTAACTTTTGCTGGCACGCAAAACCCTCTCTTATAATCTTCCATTTACAATTTTTGTGAACATTTGAATGACTTAAATGTTAAATTACAAGGAACTGGCAAGACACTTGATGTTATGTTTGGTTACATAAAAGAAACTGGAAGTCTTTAAGAGGGAT
>NW_006288188.1:1012458-1016281 GCF_000327345.1 Myotis davidii
TATGAGGTGCCAGACAGCATGAAACTGGAGGAACTAAACTTACCAATGTTTTCATGGATAGACATGGCTGACTTTCAAATGCAGTTGATTGAATTTCAGAGTAACTCAATTGGAAAGCAGAAATTTATTGACCTTAGAGTTGACTTGGAAAACATTGAAAAAAAAAAAAAGCGATTAGAGACAGGAGTACCAGAGAGAAGTATCGAAAACGAACTATTGAGGACTTGGAATGCCATTCCAGAAATTTTTTTCTGTTTAAAAAACTTTGCAACAGCGTTACTCTCCATGTTTTCATCCACATACGCTTGTGAATCTTTGTTCTCAGTGATGAATTTTGTTAAGTCTTGTAATAGTTGTAGCCTGCCAGATGAAAGTAGTAGCTCATGCATATCTCTGAAGGTAACGAAATATAAACCTGATGTAAAATCTCTGTCCTCAGTGATGCAGCAGCAAAAGTCCCACTGATAATATCAAACGGAGTCATAAAGTTTTCTATCAGACTATCAGTGTACATGTATACATTAAAAAATAAATGTATTTTTTATCATCATATGCTGTGTTTTTGTCGCTCGAATGAATTTTATTTTTTCTTCAAGGTTCTTCACATACATACACCTTAAGAGATATCAAGTAGGTGTAACATGTTCTCAAAAAATTAGGGTTGGCATGCAGAAGAATTTTGAGTCAGAGATTTTGCTGGTTTTGGCACGCACTCACAAAAAAGTTGCCCACCCCTGGTCTGGGGTGTTGTGAGTGGGGATTAAAGGAGGTTCAAGTTAAGAGAATGTTTCCACGACCCAGGCTTCTTTGCCTCCCTAAAAAGCATTTTCTAAAGACTTAATGGTGTCAACCAATAGTCATTGGTGCTAACTGAACACCAACTGGAATTCCCTATTTGGGGTGCAGTGAAGAAGGGAACTTTATTCAGTGCAACTCAATTATAATACAGCACAGCTATGAGGCAGCCCTGGGGCCAGGCGACCCTAGGGCCAGGCCCCTCTCCAGCTAGACAGCTCTGCTCTGCTCCTCCCTGGTCTGCTTCATGCTGCCCTGGTCTGCTTTGCTCTATTCTAGTGTGCTCCATTCTGTGCAGTCTGCTCTGCTCCAGGGAGACATCTTCACTGTTTCAGATCAGCCAGGCAGACCCTCTTCAGTCTTCACTGGAAAGGGAAAGTATGTTCTCAGAGCCAGAGGGGAGCTGGCTTATATGGACAGAAGTCCCTGCCCCCCAGTCCCTGATTGGTTTGTCCTCATGCAAATGAAGTTTAATTGTTCCAAAAGGCACTGTCCTAATGGGTCAGAATAGAGCCACTCTGGTGGGTAGGAGCTGTAAAGCTCTGATTGGATGGGGAAAGCCTCAGTCCTACTGGTTGAAATAGGATTCCAGGAACTCCTTTATAAAGGCTGGCTCATAGGACAGAGACAGTGCAGGCAGGCAGTTCAGTGCAGGCTTCTTCCTGAAGTGCAGTTTGGGTGAGAGGCCCTTGTGCAGAAAGGGCTGCTAGGCTCTGTTTTGAAAAACTTTGACCACAGCCCGGTCGGAGTGGGTCAGTGGTTGAGTGTTGACCTAGGAACCAAGAGGTCACTGGTTTGATCACAGGTCAGGACACATGCCTGGGTTGTGGGATAGGGGTGTGCAGGAGGCAGCTGATTGATGTTTCTCTCTCATCAATGTTTCTCTATATATATCCCTCTCTCTTTCTCTCTCTCTAAAAATCAGTAAAACCATTTTAAAAAATTGAGCCCAATTAACCACCAGAAGCCCTTTTTTCATAGGAATCTTCTTTCTCAGGGTTCCTAATGGTTTCTGTGGGGCTGGTGATCATGACAGATATGGGAACCCTGGTCTAAGCTACGTGTTACCAGTAACGAGGGACATTTTGGAAGACAGCGGGGATGGAAGAAGAGGATTCGGAGTGTTAGTAGAATATACCACTCACACAGAGAAAGGATGGTGATTAATATAAAATGTACAGGGCCCAGCATTGGGAACTGGCATGGACTCAATGGTATCAGTGCATTTATACTGGTTACAAAATGCTTTCCAGGTTAAAGAGGAAATTCATATGCCAACTTTGAGACTATGTACAAATGGGAATTCGAAAAGACCTCCACATATGTGCTAATATTAAAAGGATTTTTGCCATGGAAGATGCAACAAGGTGGTAGGGAACACTATTTGGAAAACAGGGCCAGTGGGAAGACATTGCTTCAATAGTAATCTGAACAAAAATTTATTGCAAAAAATCAAGTTCAAGTACCTCCTCAACTCCCCCCACGGAGGGTAAAAAGGTACCCACATAACTCACACTGCCTGGCTCATTCTGGATCCTAGTGACTGATGACACATGCATGCATTATATCCTCTCTAAGCTGTAAGTGCTGTTCCGATACACAAATCGTTCACCTAAGAACCCCCACTTCTTTCCAGATTTGATTCTTGGCTCTCTGCATATTTAGCAACTTTGCTCCCTAGTTCTGGTGTTCTATCCTGGCGTGAGGACATCGCTTACTATGCACAGCTCCTGGCAGAAGCAGCTCCCATTATCTCAAATGAGGACTCCACACCCTTGCTCCTGGGCCTAAGATGTAAAGAGAGGGTATCCCGGTGAAAATCAATACTATGACCTTAGAGGCCCAAATAGCAACATTAAATAAACATAAGATATGTTTATTTTGCAAGGCATAACAGGTCTTTCTCCAAGGTTCCAGCCATGAAAGAATAAATGTCCAAGGAACACACCCAAAACAAGAACACTAGATGCAAAAGGTCCTAGAATAGTCCCAACCTGTGCCTAGGGTAGGTACTTGAATCCTAGCCTCTTCTCATTTTTTTTTCTTCTGTTCTTGAAACAGTTTCAGTATCATTTCCAAAGAGTCCCTAATATGGCAGGCCAGATGGAGAGAGAGAGAAAAGGAAGCTGCCTTCATAATGCAAATGATAAAAGTGCTCCATTTGAACCAGCTGAAAAGCCGTGACCTGAACATTTGCTGCTTGCCTGACAGTTTTATCATGTGGAAGACGTGAACTGCTCTGTGGCAAACTCTGACCAATGGGAGGACTTTATTAGTGAAGTGGAAATGACAAGCATCTTGGGAGAAAGTTATGTCAGCTAGAATTGGTAATATTTAGCAAGAAGAAGGATGGACTCATGAGGCATACAATTGGCCAAGAAAGAGGAAAGTATAGCAAAGACACAAAAAGTGGTAATGTTATCTGTGAAATTCAAACGGGGCTGTTGGCTATGCAGCCGGAGGAACTTTGTGAAGACAAACTTATCCCCATACCTGAGGAAAGCAGTTGCAACAAAACAGATAAAGATGTTCTAGGGGAGACGATAAGAGCAAAGTAACTTTACAATAAAGCAACTCTCAGAGATATTTCACGGCACTGAAAGCACAGGGATAAATGCTGGAGTGTGAGAATTAGCCAGGGCACAGAAACGATGCTCTCTTTCTATGTCATGTTATACAACGAGAAGGTGAGCACTCTTCAAACTACCCGTGATGCTGAGGGCACCTGGGGAGGCCAAGGGAGACCTCAACCCGATAGCAGGGTCCAGGTCCTTGTGCATAAGAAAGAATTCAAGGGCGAGACAGAAAGAGACAGCAAAGCACAGTACATTTATTAAAGTGGAAGTGTGCACTCAAGAAGTGAGAGCAGGACTCAGAGAACAAGACATCCCTGTGGGGTCCGGGTAGAAGGTTATAATTAAGCGTGGCAAGAGGGGGTGGGGGCGGGATAGGGTGGTCCTCAACTTCTGATGCTTGTGGAGTGACTGCTGATATGGCTGCCTTTGTCCCTCATCTCCAGATAGTGATT
>NW_006288188.1:1016339-1017543 GCF_000327345.1 Myotis davidii
TCTCTTTCTTTCTTTCTTTGTCCTTTTGGAACTGTCATGGCAATTCAGGAGGCGGAGTGCTTCCAAAATCATAATGTAGACTTATTATAATGATATTACAATGGCCCTGTTGATCATTTTTAGGTTAAAATGGCTGCCAAATCTGGTAGAAACCAGTTTTTGTTTGTCTTAACTATAGAAAATTGAGAGGGGAAAGCGGGGGAGCAGGTGTTCAGCAAAAGTCGAGTCTTCAATGTCCACCCAGAATGAAAAGGGGGAGGGTTACAGCTTGAAGCCTTTGATCTCTATTATAACTGCTCTTTGTGGTAAGTTTTTTAACAAATAAACATTTTAATTTTCAATGTGTCTAGTGTTTTAAATTATAGAGTACAAATAAATATTAATTTTAATTTTTTTCATTTCCTTATACATTCATAACCAACAATAAGACAGTTCTTAATGTGTTGACAAAAGGTCACAGAACAATTGTAATTCTTCCCATTGACTATTAAGATTTTTTTTAAGCCTTACCTGAGGATATGTTTTTTATTGATTTTAGGGAGAGAAACATTAATCAGTTGCCACCCATACATGCCCAGGGATTGATGCCAAAAAAGGAGTATGTGTCCTGACAGGGAATCAAACCCACAATCTTTTGGTGTACAGGAGGATGCTCCAACCAACTGAGCCACCCAGCCAGGGCTTGAATATTAAGATTTCTTTGCACAGTTTCAGCTTGCAACCGTTTCTGTTGTTGTTGTTTTAAATATATTTTTATTGATTTCAGAGAGAAAGGGAGAGGGAGGAAGAGATAGAAACATCAATGATGAGAGAAAATCATTGATTCGCTGCCTCCTGCATGCCCCCTACTGGGGATTAAGCCTAAAACCTGGGCATGTGCCCTTGATTGGAACCAAACCTGGACCTTTCAGGCCTTGGGCTGAAGCTCTATCCACTGAGCCAAACCAGCCAGGGTGCAGAGTTGTTTTTATGGTCTCACAGTACTGTGCAAAGAGAGGACTGTTAGTACAGAAACTTCCTTCTCAATGAGATTGTTTTATATAGTTACTAGGTTTGAAATTGTTTTGAGTGTAGTAACTGTAAATAAGAATAAAAAAATAGATGTTAGGAAAACAAATTGGGTTGTTTTTTAACTTATTGTTTAAAATATTACATAGGTCTCTCTTTTCCCCAATTGACCTGCCTGCCCCCCCCCCCCCCCCCC
>NW_006288188.1:1018902-1029772 GCF_000327345.1 Myotis davidii
CTCTAAGTCTGTTCTTGTGCCAGTACCAGGCAGTTTTGAGAACTGTGGCTTTGTAACATAGCTTGATATCTGGTATTGAGATTCCTCCAACTTTGTTCTTCTTTCTCAGGTTTACTGTGGCTATTCGGGGTCTTTTTTTTATTTCACTTGAATGTTTGGGGAGTTTGTTCTAGGTCTGTGAAATATGCTGTTGGTATATTTTAACGGGGATTGCATTGAATCTGTAAATTGCTTTGGGTTTTAACAAATAAAATTATTTTTTAATTAGAACTAATCCACGGTTTAAAATCCATGCTTGGGATCTAGTAAACTGCTCCCAGAAGGAAAACCAGAGCTATGTTTTCCCCTAAACATTGTTTCAGAGCCAAAAATAATGATGCTGATGAGCAACAGCACATCTTTATCAAGAATAGAAGCTTTCTGCTCCAAAATAAAAATTGGTTACAGCCTTATCTAAAATGAAAAATTTCCAAATTTTGAAAGCATGCTAGTGCTTTTGGGGGTGGGGGTTGCATGGCAGGAGCTCACTACCAATCTTGGAGCATGCTTTGTTCATATTGGTCCCTTTAGTCATCTGAGCTAGTGGGAAAAATAAGAACACTGGCAAGGTCAATTCTTCCATAACTTTCCCATGGCCCTACGGCCCAATCCAAAAATGCTGGTGGGAGCATTAAGGCTGGAAACCAAATTATGTGTCCAACAAATCAAGTTCACACACCAAAATAAGCTTTACTAAGACATATGACTGGATCATCGCTCTTCTTCCCACACAATTATATGGATCAAAATAATGTCCCTTCTGAGAAAAAGAAGAAAATAGAAGATAGAGGGGGAAATGCAAAAGTAGGTCTTATATATGTTACAAATATTTCTTTTGAGAGTCTCTTCATCTTAAATTGTCCTGGCAATCTAAATATGGATTTGTTTCAAGGTAATAAGGAAATTGTCATATTTATTTATTGAACAAATACTTACATGGCTTTCACCATATGCCAGGCACTGTTCTAAGCATTTTATAAATATTCTATGAAGAAACCATCTCAACAACTCTTTCAGGTATTTTCATTTACCTCATTTTAGAAGAAACTGGGGCACAGAGAGGTTAAGTAGCTTGCCCAATAGCACATAAATAAGTAGCAAAGCTGGAATTTGAACCCAGGCGGGCTGGCGACAAAGTCTCTGCCCTTTATCGCTATGCTATGACATGTCATTGATCTTTCCCACCCAACCATTTAGTTTGGTGTGTTTTTGTTTTTCTTTCTAGATCCTTCCCACTGATTTCTATTTGTTTGGCTGAAACTTGGAAAGCATTTATCCTCTTTACTATTTATAAGAACTTGGATCTGACTCCTAATCTGTGATTTTTATTCCACCCTGAGCAGCTCATCACAGGCAAGGAAGATGCTACAATAATTATGCCTGTGGGCACTACAGCATTGGCAAGGACATCACTGACTTCATCTTGGACTGAATTCACAATGTGGCAGACCAGGACACAGGCCTCCAGTACTTCTTGGTTTTCCATAGCTTCGATGGAGGAACTGGTTCTAGATTCACCTCCCTGCTGAGGGCTCTCTGTTGATTATGGCAAGAAGTCCAAGCTAGAGTTCTCCACTTGCCCAGCCCCTCCCAGGTCTCCACAGCCGTAGTTGAGCCCTACAACTCCATCCTCACCACCCACGCCACTCTGGAGCACTCTGGTTGTGCCTTCATGGTTGACAACAAGGCCATCTACAACATTTGTCGTAGAAAACTTGATATTGAGTGCCCAACCTACACTAACCTTAACCGCCTTATTATCCAGACTGTGTCCTCCATCACTGCTTTCCTCAGGTTTGATGGAGCCCTGAGTGTTGATCTGACAGAATTCTAGACCAATCTGTCCCTGAATCCACTTCCCTCCTGCCACATATGTCATCTCTGCTGAGAAAGCACACCATGAACAGCTTACTGTAGTAGAGGCCACCAGTGTGTGCTTTGAGCCAGCCAACCAGATGGTGAAATGGACTTCATACCACAGTAGAGACATGACTTGCCACCTGCTGTACCATGGAAACCGGTTCCCAAAGATGTCAATGCTCCCATTGCCACCATCAAGACCAAGTTTGTGGACTGGTGCCCCACTGGCTTCAAAGTTGGCATTGATACCAGCCTCCCCCTGAGGTACCTGGTGGAGACCTGGCCAAAGTACTGTGAGCTGTGAGCATGCTGAGCAACACCACAGCTACTGCTGAGGCCTGGACCACAAGTTTAACCTAATGTATGCCATGTGCCTTTGTCCGCTGGTACATGGGTGAGGGCATGGAGGAAGGAGAGTTGTCTGAGGCCCCTGAGGACATGGCTGCCCTTGAGAAGGATTATGAGAAGGTTGGTGTGGATTCTGTTGAAGGAGAGGGTGAGAAAGAAGAACACTAATTACCATTCTTTCAGCCCTGCAACATGTCATACTCAGAACTTCAGGTTCAACAGCTAACAGGTGTTAATGCTTTCAGGTTAAATTGTCTTCACTTTTACCTGTGATCATATGTCTTTTTCTTTTGTACCTATAAGATTTCCCCCTCAGATCCCAAAATAAAGGCATTAAGAAAGAAAAACAAAAACAAACAAACAAAAATATGCCATGTACCATTTTAAGCATCATTTTGAAAAAGAAATATAAAGGGAAAGCAAAATGAAACAATGTATAATGAAGTTTTTCCTTTTCTTATTATTATTTTCAGGTATACAGCATATTGGTTAGACAGTCATGCTTTAAAAAGTGTTCCTCCTGATATTTCCAATACCACCTGCCACCATTCAAAGTTATTACAATACTAGAGGCCTGGTGCACGAAATTTGTGCACTGGGGGGGGGGGGTGTCCCTCGGCCCAGCCTGTGCCCTCTCACAGTCCTCGAGCCCTCAGGATATGTCCATCAGTCAGACATCCTTAGTGCTGCCACAGAGGTGGAAGAGGCTCCTGCCACCACCGCTGCACTCGCCAGCCATGAGCCCGGCTTCTGGCTGAGTGGTGCTCCCCCTGTGGGAGTGCACTGACCACCAGGGAGAAGCTCCTGTGTTGAGTGTCTGCCCCCTGGTGGTCAGTGCGTGTCATTAGTGACCAGCCATTCCACTGTTTGGTCTATTTGCATATTAGCCTTTTATTATATAGGTTTATTGACTATATTTCCTATGCTGTACTTTGCATCCCAATGACTGTTTTCCATCAACAATCTGTACTTCTCAAACCTTTCACCTTTTTCACCAATGCCTCCTCCCTCTGGCAACCATCCATCTGTTCTCTATATCTATGAGTCTGTTTCTGTTTTGTTTGTTCTTTTATACTATTCTTGAGATTCCACATATAAGTGAAATCATATGGTATTTGTCTATCTCTGACTGACTATTTCACTTAGCATAATACCATCTAGGTATGTTCATGATGTCACAAATGGTAAGATTTCATTCTTTTTTTATGGCCAAGTACTATTCCATTGTATATACGTGCCACAGATTTTAATCCACTTTTCTTTTGATGGGCACTTAAGTTGCTTCCATATCTTGGCTGTTGTGAATAATGCTGCAATGAACATAGGGGTGCATATATTCTTTTGAATTAGTGTTTCAGGTTTCTTTGAATATATACCCAGAAATGGAATTGCTGGGTCATAAGGCAGTTCTATTTTTGAGGAACTTCCATATTGTTCTCCATAGTATATAATAAATTAATTTTAGATACAATGCCTCATGTTTTTGCAAGATGGATTAACTTATAATTTAGAGGCCATTCTGAGTGCTTATTTATAACTTGGCTATTTTATAACAAACTAGAGGCACGATGCATGAAAATTTGTGCAAGAGTAGGCCTTCCTTTCCCCGGCTGCCAGCACTGGCTTCCCTCCAGCACCCTGGACCCAGGCTTCCCTGTGGCCGCTGGCAAGCACCCAGGACCCAGGCTTCGCTCCAGCCCCAGCTTCATCCAGAGGGACATCTGGAAGGATGTCCGGTCTAATTAGCATATTACCCTTTTATTATTATAGATCAGTGGTTCTCAACCTGTGGGTAGCGAGCCCTTTGGGGGTGGAATGACCCTTTCACAGGGGTCACCTAAGACCATCTGAAAACACATATATAATTACATATTGTTTTTGTGATTAATCACTATGCTTTAATTATGTTCAATCTGTAACAATGAAATTGGGGGTCACCACAACATGAGGAATTGTATTAAAGGGTTGTGGCATTAGGAAGGTTGAGAACCACTGTTATAGATTATTTAAATGATGACTCTCCATATTAATATCTTTCTTTTAAAAAAATATTTATTTTTAGGACTATCTCATCTCTCCCCCCTTGTGGTTCCCAAGCAACTACCATGGTCTCTTGGTGGGGAGAAAGATTGCATATTATTTTATTCTTTCCTCAGCTGTTACAAATAGATTTAAAAAAAAAAAAAGAATACTAACTTTTGAAAAGCAAAAGCTCCATTCTTTTTTTTAAAACATATTTTATTGATTTTTTACAGAGAGGAAGGGAGAGGGATAGAGAGTTAGAAATAACCATCAGCTGCCTCCTGCACACCCCCTACTGGGGATGTGCCCGCAACCAAGGTACATGCCCTTGACCAGAATCGAACCTGGAATCCTTGAGTCCGCAGGCTGTCGCTCTATCCACTGAGCCAAACCGGTTAGGGTAAAAGCTCCATTCTTTTTGGAAGAACTTGTTCAGTTATGACTGTCAACTGATGGCATTAATTCACTACAACAGGACCCCCCAGTTTGGGTGCAGTGAAGAAGGAAACTTTATTCAGTACAAACAGCTCAATTGTAAAACAGCCCGATTGTGAGAATAGCATTGCTATGGAGCAGCTCAATAGTGCTATAGCTCAGTTATGAAGCAGCATGGCTTTGAAGCTGCTTGGCTGCAAGATGGCCCTGGAATGCGAAGACCCTGGGCCCAGGGCCCTCTCTGGCTAAACAGCTCTGCTCTGCTCTGCCTGTCCTCCACTCTGGCCCAGGGAGACGTCTTTGATGTCTCAGCTTAGGTGTTTCAGCCCCAGCAGGGGAAACACAACCTTTTCTTCTTGGTAGAAAGGAGGACTTTCTCATGCAAATTAGGACTTCAAATCCTCATGCAAATGAGGACTTTATAGTCTTATAGTTTGGTCCAAAAGTTACTTCTTGATTGGGCAGGGTGGAGCCACTCTGATTGGTTGGTAAAAATGTTGATGGGGATATAGCTGCACAGGTCCAATGGGATGGGGAAAGTTTCAGTCCTATTGGTTGAAATAGGATTCCAGGAACTCCTTTATAAGGGCTGGCTCAGCTGGCAGGAACACTTCAGGCAGGCAGTTCAGTGTAGTTTGTGGAATAAGTTTCTGTGTAGAAATGGTTGCTAGGCTGTTGTTTTGTTTTGTTGATTTGAGCCTTGTTAGCCACCAGGAGTCCTTCTTGATGAGTATCTTCTTTTCAGGGTCCACATGATCTTTTTACATGAATTTATCACTTCCATTGGGAATTTATCAAAATACGAGTGGCCCGGTGCATGGATTCATGCACATTGAAAGGAAATTAATTTGAAGAAATATTTTAATAGCACCATTTGCCCTTTCTCTGTAATAGAAGTGTCAGAGATGAAAGAAAATTAATAAAATGTTATATGAAAATAATATATACATTGATTAATAAATAAACAATAACAACATGATATAACAACAACAAAGACATGATATAAAAACAACAAAAACATGATATAAAAACAACATTGATACAAACAATGACTGATAAATTGATTAAACTTATTCTAATATCTCCCTGTACACCACATTAAAAGCAAAAGCACTTTCAGGGTGTTTGCCTAATTTCTTTTGTGAAGAAGTATTTACAACTTTAACTTTAATGTCATACACTCTTTGAACTCCAGAGAAAGCAACATATAACTGACCGTGTCCGAAAACAGGTTCAGGTAGGAATATTCCTACTCTGTCTAGGGTTCGTTCTTGTGATTTATTAATAGTCATTGCAAATGCTGGCATCAGGGGAAACTGTCTTTGAATTAATTTAAATGGGAGGCCAGTGTCAGACAGGGACAAATCAATTCTTGGAATCAGAACAACCTCTCCTTCCACAGATGCTGTTAATACTTCAGCTTCGATTATGCTAGGTCACAATCTTTTGGTAATAAATCTAGTACTATTACGAAGACTCCATTTACTATTAAAATTTCTCAGTAGCATGATTATTGCACCTACTTTCAATTTTACTTTATGACACAGCATTCCCGAAGGAGTAATACTATTAAGAAATTCAATGGGAAAATTTTCCTTTTCATCATCATCTGTTGAATTGATGGAATCATCACTCAAATAGGTGTGAAAATCTCCATCGAGTATATCCAAAATTCACCAAATTCATGATCGACAATAACAGATGAAAACACACGTGAGATTGGCACCAGCAAGAGCTTTATATGTATCATGCATGTGCGAGTCAATGTTTATTTTTAAATTGCCAGTCTGCATCATACGTACTGGCCAGTCGGCCAGTCACACGGTCATATGGACATACGTCAGTCACTTAGCCTTTTATATATATATAGATACTTCAGAAAATATAAAAGAAACCTGTTATAAAATGAGATGTTTTATTATTCTGCCAAATTAACCATAAGGCACCTATTCAGTAATTCACTCCTTAATTCTCAAATTTTCCTCAGCCCAAAGTCCTTTGCCTTTTTTCCCCCACCCCCACCAAGGCCCCACTAAAATTTTAAAAAGTATTCAACAAAATATATTTTAAGTAGTAACAATTTCCTCCATTTTATGTGCTGGACAGAAGGGTGTGAGGGCTGACTATATGGTTTCCCCCCTCAAAGCCCTGGATCAAACCTGCACTGGAGATAGAAAAAGATTTATATCAAATTTCAGAATGATGTTTAAACTGGACTGACTTGTATTAACCACAATGGGCATGGTGAGAATTAGATGAGATAACATAGGGAGCATCTTTGCCTTCAAACAGTGGTGAGAAGACAAGTAATTAATTCAAGGGCAACAGGGAAATCTCCCTCCACATTCAATTACACACATCCACAAATACACCCCTTTCTGACACATTTCCTCCAGTCTTCTCTTCGCTGGCCCAGGATGTCTAAACCAGGTGGTTTTTATTTGCGTAATCTAAACTTGAATGAAAAGTTGAAGAATTTTTCTGCACACCACTAAAATGCACATACAACAGGGCATCTTCTCTCTCAGATCTCGCTTCTAGGGTTAAGTGCTGATGAGCATACTATAAGGGTTGCTGCCCACTGAAAACCCAGTACCCAGTGCCCTTTGCCCTCCTCACCACAGCCTCCAGCGCCTTCATACCTCATTCCCCAAGACTCTCGTGTTACAGGAGTTACACTCAGGCTAGATTGAAGTGTTTAATGAGTGGAAGAATTAAACAAAAACAAAAAAAGGGCCATCACAAACTGAAAATTAAGAGATCAGCAAACTCCCTGTTGGTTTAAAAATTCCATTTGACCGTGCCAATGCACTAATTAATATAATAAAACACACAAAGACCTTGCTTAACATTAAGTGAGCAGGCTGCCCACGGCTTGCTGCCCACTCTCTGAGCAAGCATCTGCTTAGAATGCAACCAATTGTCTCTTGGGGAGGGGAAGTTGCTTTGGCAGAGAGTCTAACAGTTAACTATGCTCCTTTTGAAAATAGAATTCTTATCCTGTTTTCAGTGCCAAGCATATACGATGTCAAGTAAATTGGTCTTAATACAAAACATGCCAGAACTGCAGCAAGTGGATGAGAAAAAAATGTATACAATTAATCTGTGCTCACCAGTATTTGAAATATTTCTTCTTTTTAACTTGCACTCCTCTCTTGTGCCTAGAACAGAGCTTGGCACATATTGGGCACTCAATAAATGTGTTTTTATTAACTCTAGTTAGTAAACAGGCCCTAGCCAGTTTGGCTCAGTAGATAGACCATTGGCCTGTGGGCTGGGGGTCTCAGGTTTGATTCCGGTCAAGGGCACATGCCTGCCTTGCAAGCTCAAGCCCCAGAAGGGAGCATGCAGGAGGCAGCCGATCAGTGATTCTCATCATTGATGTTTCTATCATCACTGTTCTAGGCACAATAAGCAATATTTTTAATAATGTCAGCTTCATTAAACAGCTTATGTTCCTGTCTGCAAGAAAAAAATGCACAGATAGGAAAAGTTAAATAACAGTACAGAGAAATAAGTCATATAGGAATAAACTGCTGTACTTCCATTACTGTTTCTTGATAAATAGTAAAGGTGCCACTGATTAAGCAGCTCCTATGTGCTAGACACTGTAGTGGTTTAAATACATAATTTCATTTAGCTCTCACAACTTTGCTTCAGATTAGGTTTTATAATCCTTAGTTTTTATAGAAAATAGAGAAGTTACTCAAGGTGGTGCTGCTAGTAAAATACAAAGTTTAGGATTCCAGATGTCTTACTTCAAAGTAATACTTACACTATTTCGAAGATGTCATGCCATTTCCTGTTTTCAAAATTTATGAAGTATGCTGTGTTCCTTCTTGGAGGTACAGAGATATTTAGGAGATAATAGCTTGAATACTGAATTCAGGATTTGCTAGGACATCTTGAAAATTTCATGAGAGGAAAAATGGTCCAAGAATTTGAAATCTGGATTATTTTGGAAAGTTTGTGCTTTCTGTTCAGTGTACATGTGTAAAAATGAATGATTACTTAAGAGCTAGGCAGGAAATTTTCATGGAAGGGATGATATTGGAGCTATGCCTAAAGGACTCTAGAGTAAGATTCAACCCTTGCACTCAAGGAACTAATGGTCAAGAAGATTGTAAATCAATGGACATTTATATAGGATAAAGACATTTAGAATTTCATTAATTTTTGTTCACACAACTAAAACATGGGTTCTACACTTCCATAATTAGCTGTGTTTGGCCTCAGTCAGGATTCTTTTTGTTTGTTTTTGTTAATCTTCACCTGACGGTATTTTCCCATTGATTTTTAGAGAGATTGGAAAGGAGGGGGAGAGACAAAGAGAAAAGTATCAATATGATCAAATGGAACCTGCTACCATGGGCCGACACTCTATCCACTTTCAGCAGTTCTCAACCTGTGGGTCGCAACCTTTGTGTTTGCATGTGGCCCACGGGCCGTAAGTTTGAGGACCCCTGCCTTTGGCGGTCGAACGACCCTTTCACAGGGGTCGCCTAAAACCATCCTGCATATCAGATATTTACATTACGATTCATAACAGTAGCAACATTACAGTTATGAAGTAGCAACGAAAATAATTGTATGGTTGGGTCACAACATGAGGAACTGTATTTAAAGGGCCAGAAGGTTGAGAACCACTGATAGCTGAACCAGCTAAAGCTCAGGCAGGGTTCTTAATGACAGTTGTGACTCCTCTTGAACACATCTGTCATTTTCCTACCAAGTGAAAAGTAGGATTCTAATAACTCAATGGGCCAAGGAAACTCTTCAGAATTATATTTGGGACTGTCTATAGTATTAAAGACAGAATTTATAATTTTGTTATATATAATTTTAAATAATAAAGATAAAACATTACCATAAAAAAATCTAGCAATAAAAAATTATAAAGCATAAAGCAAAAACCTCTCCTCCCTTTAATCTTACTTCCCTGGAATCTTTCTATTCATTCATTATTTAACAAATATTTATTGAGTACCTTCTGTGTGCCAGGCAATGTCCTACCTAGACTCTTAGACAATCCATGAACAAAATAGAGTAATATCCTTATTCTCATGGATTTTGCATTCTAAAGAGAGAAAGGGAACAAATAATACATATTTAAATTATGTGGTATGTTAAAAGGTGCTAAGTGTTATGGGGAAAAAAAAGTAAAACAGGGCAAGTACAAAAGGGCAGGTTAGAAATACAAACTGAGTGGGGTGCAATTTTAAAGAGGGAGTCCAGGGTAGGCCTCATGGAGAAGTGCCACTGTCTATGCAAATCAAATACATGCTTATCCATTATTATTTTTACAAACATGAGGTCATATTCTGGCAATGCTTTTTTCAGTTCAAAAATAGATTGTGGCCCAGCTGGTATGGCTCAGTGGTTGAGCATCAACCTATGAACCAGGAGGCCACAGGTTGGACTCCTGGTCAGAGCACATAACCGGGTTGCAGGCTCATCCCCAGTGGGGGCGTGCAGGAGGCAGCCAATCAATGATTCTCTTTCATCGTTGATGTTTCTATCTCTCTCCCTCTCCCTTCCTCTCTGAAATCAATAAAAATATATTAAAAAGATTGTGGGCATAACTCCATGTCATTATATATGAATCTCTTTCTTTCTTTTTAATCATGGCATGGTATTTCATTATACTTGTGTGTATCTTTTTTCTATACCTTCATAGACCACAGATAGGCATTATCATTTCACTTAAACCTTTGTCAATGATTGGTTTTCTAAACAACAACAACAACAAAACTCTTGCAAGGGCGGGGGAAAGAAAAAAAAAAGGAGACATATGTAATACTCTTTGCAATACTTTAAGCAATAAAAAAAAGAAAAATAAAGAATTAAGGAAAACAAAACAAACAAACAAAAAAACTCTTGCAAAATATTTTCAGTTTGCCCTAACCGGTTTGGCTCAGTGGATAGAGCGTCAGCCTGCGGACTCAAGGGCCCCAGGTTCGATTCCGGTCAAGGGCATGTATCTTGGTTGCGAGCACCTACCCAGTAGGGAGTGTGCAGGAGGCAGCTGATCAATGTTTCTCTCTCATTGATGTTTCTAACTATCTCTGTCCCTTTCTCTCTGTAAAAAAATCAATAAATATATTAAAAAAAAGTAAGATTGCAAAATAAAATAAAAATCTACACCTAGTCCTATCATATTCAGATT
>NW_006288188.1:1029839-1032324 GCF_000327345.1 Myotis davidii
AAATTAAAAAATATATTTGCAATTCTCTGACTATTATTTTATCATATGTTTATTGTTCACTGATTTATAGTTACAAATCTAGAGTGTTGTCAAAATATATTTCTTTTGTAGTTTACTTGCATATTTATGAAATATTTGATTCTATAATTGTCTCCTCTAGAATATTCTGAATATTTAAATTAACTGAAATAGTATTACTAAATTAAATAAGTCCTCATAGTATTCTTTAAAATATTCTAACTTTTTAGTACTCCTAGAACTTTAACTTTCTCTTGTCCTATAAACCTTAAGCATGCTGTTTTAACTTATGACTTTTAGTTTATTCTCACAGCCCCTATCACATTTTATCAAAGACCTTGCTAGTTTTTCAACACACTGGATTATGGACCAGAAACTAAAACAAATGCAACTTCTTAAAAATACTGGAGTGGAATTTTATCACCAATGAGCTAAGGAAACTCTTCAGAATTATATTTGAGACTGCTCATAGATTTATAGAGAGATCCTGCCAGATTAAAGACTAATGGGAAGAAATAAAATACTTGCTTTCTATTTTACCTCTTCTTGCCTCTCCTTGGTTTTCTGTCATCCGCAACTTTTATGTTAGGCTAAGCATTCTTAAGTCCCCTGTTATAACCTTCTTCTATATGATTCAACTTTATCTTGAGCTCAGGAAAATCACCATGTAAAGTCAGAACAGAAGGACACAAGATCAAGGGCCGTGCCTAAGTACTAGAGGCAGCAAGAACGTTGCCTGTTTCCATGTTTGTCCCACTACAATCTATTGCCTACACAGTAGTGAGAATGAGAATGAGGTTTAAAAAAAAATCATATCATAATATTCTGCTTTCCTAATGGCTTTCCATTGTACATAAAATACAAAGTCCTTACAATAATCTATAAAGGCCTCAAAGATCTAGCCCCTGGCTGCATATCTGAGCCCCTGGCTGCAGGGGCATGCAGGAGGCAGCCTTCTCTCTCCCTCTGTCACTATGTTCTAGCTAAGCTTGCTTTTTCCTAGTTCTCAGCACACCAAGTATCTGCACCCCATGGGACCTTTAATTGTGCATTTTCCTCTGGCTTCAGCATTTTCCCTGGGTGGTCAGATGATAAGATCTTTCATTAGCACTTGATCGGCTGTCGATAAATATTTGTTAAATGAGTAAAGGAAGAAAGTGGCAACTATTAGGTTTAGACATATATCAATTCATTCAGGTAGTACTTTGGGATCATCTATTATGTTCTGGGTGTTGGTGATACAAAGATGAACACAAGACAAGCTACTGCCTTCCTTTCCTCTCTTTTCTGTAGAAAAAGGACTGCTGTTTTAGATGCGTGCAGAAACCTTAAAATACCAACTCGAAAATACCAACTTCGGCACAGGATTGCTAAATCGAAAATTAAATTAACATGGAAACAATTTAACAATAAAGCTTAAATTTAAAGATTCTTCCTCATTGTGTAACCTAATGTTGTTCTCTTAGTGAGTTTTTCCAGATGCAGTTACTCACATGTTTTCTTCTTTCAGGAGGCTCCTGTGACTATCCTCAAGTCTGATATAAAAACATCAGGTGTGGCTGAGTGGTTGAGAGTCAATCCATGAATCAAGAGATCATGGTTCAATTCTGACTCAGGGCACATGCCTGGGTTGCAGTCTTAATCCCCAGTAGGGGGCATGCAGGAGGCAGCCAATCAATGATTCTCTCATCATTGACGTTTCTATCTCTCTTTCACTCTCCGTTCCTCTCTCTGAAATCGATAAGAAAATATTTTAAAACGTAAGGTTTTATGATCTTTGATATATGTTTGCATATGTATTTAAAAGCAATTTTTTATGATATATATTTTTTGTCCTTGAATTTTGGATTTTATCCTATCTGAATTATGTTTGAAATGGACAAGTAATACATATAGTCAGAGATCAATTAAAAAAAAATCCAAAGTAAAACTCATCCAAGAATTAGACATGGTGAATTTCAGGAGAGTATGGTAAAAGAGAGATTTTTAGAAGGCAAAGAAGAAGAAAGAAGTTTCATGCTGAATGACCTAAGCCTTCAAAAATAAAGTAGAATACATCTTCTGTTGAATTAAGATCTGAGGCCCTGAGCTTGTGGGGACATTTTGAAGAATCACAATGGAGAAAGTGAAAATAATTTAATAAAGCACTGAAGAGGTCAAGTGGAAATTTGCAGTAATCCCAATCAAAAGGGTTTATACAACTTTAGGATAAATAAAGAAAAAAACGATAGTGCTCTGGGCTTGAAGATAACTAATAGAAATGGCAACTGGGCAGAAAAGTCAAGGACCCACAGGAAAGTAGAGAGAATCACATAATAAACGCCCATGTTCTCATCATCCATCCTCAATAATTATCTCCTCACAGCTGATCTTGTTTTATTTATACCTTCACACTCCTCCCCCAGACATTAGATTATTTTTTAAATATATTTTATTGATTTTTTTCAAGAGAGGGAAGGAGAGGACT
>NW_006288188.1:1032643-1035795 GCF_000327345.1 Myotis davidii
GGTTTTTCTTATCTCCATTCCAGGGAGGAAAGATTATGTAGCTTAAGCATGATTGTTCGTAGTTAAAGTGATTAATTACCCGCCTGGCACTTAGTTAAGAGGTTTTATTCCTTCCCTAACTTCAGGGGAAAATCCCTACCTGGGGAAACAACCTTTCTCAGAGAGGTGACCCTGATTAAAACAGCGCCAAGAAGGTGAGCAAACATATTAAGAACAGTACGCCATATATGCCAGGTCCCTTGAAACAGCAAGGATGGACCGGCTCCCAGCATGTGCCCACAACCAAGGTACATGCCCTTAACCAGAATCGAACCTGGGACCCTTCAATTCACAGTCCGACGTTCTATCCACTGAGCCAAACCAATTAGGGCTAGATTATTTTGATATATTATTTTACTTGGATTTTAGTATGTGTCTCTAAAAGATAAGGATGCTTTTTTAAAAACCATAATCACAATACCATATTGCACCTGAAATATTAACAATAATTCTTAATACAAATATTCACTCCATGTTCAAGTGACTCCAATTGCCTCATAATGTTTTATAGTTGTCTTATTCAATGCAGAATCCAACCAGAATTCACGGATTAAATATGGTTTATAGGTCTCTTAAGTTTCTTCAAACTTATAGTTCTCCCTGCAATTCTTTGTTTCTTTGTAATTTTTTGCTGAAGAAGCTAGAAGCAGGAGAGGAGATCAAATATGCAGCCAGTGGGGCTAGCTCTTGTAGGGCAAGCATGTCAAACCTTCAGCCCACAGGCCGCATGTGGCCCACAACAAATATTTTTGCGGCCCAGCCAGTATAACGGTATCTAAGAAATGTTTTAATAAAAATTTCATAACTTAATTTTTACAATATCCTGTTATACATAATCCTATCTAATAAAAGAGTAATACCCAAATTGATAGTCACTCCAACACACAAGATGGCCGCCTTCATGTGGTCAAAGATGGCCATCACAAGATGGCCAGCAGGGGAGGGCAGTTGGGGAAGATCAGGCCTACAGGGGAGGGCAGTTGGGGGGGACCAGGCCAGCAGGGGAAGGCAGTTGGGGGCAATCGGGCCAGCAGGGGAGCAATTAGGTGTTGATCAGGCTGGCAGGGGAGTGGTTAAGGGCAATCAGGCAGGCAGGCAGGCGAGCAGTTGGGAGCCAGCAGTCCTAAATTGTGAGAGGGGTGTCTGACTGCCCATTTAGGCCAGATCCCACACCGGGCAGTTGGGCATCCCTAAATGGGCAGTTGGATGTCCCTCGAGGGGTCCCAGATTGGAGAGGGTGCAGGCTGGGCTGAGAGGCATACCCTCCCCGCACCCCCGTGCACGAATTTTGTGCACCAGGCCTCTAGTTATTAATAACAAACGATAACGTTCACTAATGACTGATTACTATAATTGTGTTGCCTTCATTTCCCTTATGCACAGGTGCACCAGTTCTCTCCACTAATACCAGCAACGAATATTTTAGCAGCCCATTGCCACGTTATTAGTCTTGGACTGACTTGTTTGGTGTGCGCCACAGGAAATATTTTGCTTTCAGAGAACAAGAAAAATAGGTTTATTTGTGTTATGTTTATTAATTTGTGTAGCTATGCAGTGTCTGGCAAGTTAATGTTCAAGAAAAATATTAATTTTTATTAAAATGTTCTTTCATTTTATGTTAATGATTACTCATTTACTTCAGCCCTTTGTATTCAGCATGTCTCTATCAAAATAAACCTATGTTTCTATGAAAATTGAAGCTTTTGTTTTAATGTGGCCCCCATAAACTTAAACCTTGTTTATTTGGCCCGTGTTAGCCTTTGAGTTTGACATGCTTGTTGTAGGGCTTTGTAGACCATTATAAGACCTTTGGGTTTTACGTGCAATGGAAAGCTATTAGGAATGCAGAATACTGTGATCTCAATGTTTTCATTCTCATTCTGGCTACAGTGTGGACAATGGATTGTGTGGGCAAGAGTGGAAACAGGCAGACTCATTGCCATCTCCAGCACTTAGGCACTACCCTTAGTCTTGTGTCCCCAAGTTATGACTTCACATGAAGATTATTCTGTTTTCTAAGATAAATGACTAGGTTGGGTGTAGACATATTCTACAACAAGCTCTCTTTGAGAGAAGAGACAACCTTCTCTTTGGGATTCTTAATAATGAACATGAGTGAACATACTGCAGATTAATCTGGGCACAGCAGAGAATTAGCCCTTGCTTGCTCTGAAGTGCTCCCCTCTGTGCAGAGACAAAGTGGACCTCAGCCAGAGTCACAGTGTGAACTGAATCCCACTGTTAGCAGCTTGTGGCACAAGCACCACTAAGTCCGCTTGAGTTGGCAGCTTTAAAAGAAACTCAGTCCTTGTCATAATTATGAAAGCCAAATGCCCCATCCTGTTTCTTCCAACTTCCACTTCAAAATAAAGTGAATATCCTTATTCTATTGAGCGCTGCAAATAGAACTCAAAGATGTAATAAAATACACCCTCCAAAGAGAATTAATATGGAAGCTTTGGAGTTAGCGTGTTGCCAATAATATCTGAAATGTAAGTGGCAGGAAAGCCACCTTTCCTAACTCAGGAAAATAAACTTTATTCTATTCTTCTGAATTTTATTCATCTGTTTAAAAAGATTCAGTTTTTCAATGTCCTTTAAAAGGCACAGTACTTTTTGTCACCATAAATTATTTTGTATAACGTTATTTCCTGTTTATCAGTTCCTTCAGAACTTGGTTGCATAGTCACAATGACAAGCTAATAATGTACTGGTTGAATAGACTTCCATGGCAGACTGCTTGGTTTTAAGTCTCAACTCTGCCCCTTTCTTACGTGTGCAACCTTGGGCAAGTTACTTAGCTTCTCTCAGTTCAAGTTTCTGCCTCTAAAAAGTGAATATAATGTAGGAGTATATCACAGGCTTGTAATAAGGACTAAAGAAGTTAATATCTGGCTGGGCTGGCGTAGGTCAGTGGTTGAGCATTGACCTATGAACCAGGAGGTCATTGTTCCATTCCTAGTCAGGGCATATGCCTGGGTTGTGGGCTTGATTCCCAGTGTGGGCATGAAGGAGGCAGCTGATCAATGATTCATTCTCATCATTGATGTTTCTATCTCTCTCTCCCTCTCTCTTCCTCTCTGAAATATATCACAATAAAACTAATTCTGAAG
>NW_006288188.1:1036142-1039102 GCF_000327345.1 Myotis davidii
ACTTTGTGGTCTATCATGTCTGATTTCTTTTACTTAGAATAATATTTTCAAGTTTCCTCCATTTCATAGCTCGTATCAGTACTGTATTTGTTTGTATGGCTAAATAATATTTATTGTGTGAACATAACACATTTTGTTTATCCATTTATCAGATGATGGACATTTGGGGCTATTATGAATAATGTTGTTATGAATATTTACTTACAAGTTTTTATATAAACATAAGTTTTCAATTCTCTTGGGTAAATACCAAAGAATGGGATTGTGATATCATTTGATAACTTTATTTTTAACTTTAGAGAAACTGCCAAACTTTTTTTCCAAGTTGGTTACACCATTTTACATTCCTACCAGCAAGGTATGAGGGTTCCAACTTCTCCACATTTTCGTAAACACTTGTTACGGTTTATCTTTTTTATTGTAGCCATACTAGTGGGTGTGAACTGGTATCTTCTGTGGTTTTGATTTGCAATTTTGCTGATGACTAATGATGTTAAGCATCTTTCCATGTGCTTATTGGCCATTTGTATATTCTTTGGAGAAACGTTTATTCAAATCCTTGGCCGATTTAAAAATTGGGTTATCTGTTTTTTTTATTGTGGGGATGTAGATACTCTTTATACACTTTGGATACAAGTCTCTTATGAAATATATGATTTGCAAATATTTTCTCCCATTCTGTGAGTTGTCTTTTTACTTCCTTTATGGTGTCCTTTGAAGCCCAAATGTTTTTATTGCTGAGAAAGCCCATCTCCCTCCCCTGTTCGGCCTTGTCTTCACAGCACACACCACCTTTAGACTGCTACATATTTTACTTGTGATCTAGTCTCCTCCCATTAGACCATAACCTCCAAGGGTAGGGGTCATTGTCTGCTTTGATCATTGAACTATCCCCACTACCCAGAAGAGTGTTTAGCGCTCAGTAGGTGTTCAATACATGTTCGTTGAATGATCACATGAGGGGACAAGTACGTCCTCCTTCAAGTCCCAGCTCAAACACAACTTTTCTTTGACGCTTTTTCTGATCCTCTTCCAAGAGATTATCATAGGATTTGCCATGTTTTATTGTTATTGTTTGTGTTACAGCGTCTTCCCCAGTAGGTGTTAAACTGAGTTCTGGGAGGGTGAGGAGCATGCTTTATTCATCACTGTAGCACTGGGGCCTGACTCCGTGCCTGGGAAGCAACAATCATCTGGGAACATGGTTACCAACCGCTTCTGGAATTTTAGCCATGAGTGGTTATGGCACTTTGGAAGTTTGTTTCGCATCTGTCGTCTTCTTGTTTACCCTCCCGTGATCAAAGTGGTTGGGACTATTATTGTCATCTTCACTTTAAATTAGAAGGACACAGTACAGGGAAGTTAAATTACTTTCTAAAGATTACATAGGGAATACAAGTCTAGGCTACGAATGAAAGTTTAGAGCGCTGATGTTCAGCCATCAGTGTTCTAAAGTAATGTGCTCTTTCCTGAGCTTGCTCCTGTAGGTGCTAATTAATGAATCAAGGTCATGCTCTTTCCTACTCTAAGGCCACTATTCCGTACTGGTAAGTAAAAGGAAAACGGACCAATTCTACAGAAAACCCTAGAAGGAAACCTACTGTCGTTTTAAACTCCCCCTTTAACCTAACTTAGAGAGAGCCCTTTGTTTCCTTTAGCTTCCATGACCTCTGCTCCTTTGACAACACGTTCCCGCAGAGCGAGCCGCCAGTGTTTCACAACTAGGTACCCTTTGCTATTGTGCCGTCACTTCCTCCCTCTCCACTACTCCAAAGACTCAAGTTTGAGCCTGATTCTGCTGCCAAGTCATTGAACAGGCCTGGCTTTTCCTAAGGTTACATTAAGAGCTAGTAGGGTTTGAAAAACCTGAAAAGAGAGACTGTATTTTATCACACCTCTCCATATTCCATTAAGGAGGTGATACTTAAATACAGTGGGGCCTTGACTTACGAGTGTCCTGACTAACGAGTTTTTCGAGATACGAGCCGTCTCTCAGCCGATTTTTTGCTTTGAGTGGCAAGCTAAAATTTGGGTTACGAGCAAGCTTCAGATACCCCACCGCCGTCACAGTGAACACCAAACATCAGCCCAGCATCACGTGTCTCACTCCTTCACTTTAAGCAGTTAGCTCTTAGTTGAAGCATCAGTGTTGTGCTCGCATTTGTGCTTGCAGTTGTTTTGCAAAACTTCGTTTTTTCAACCATGGATCTGAAGAAAGTAAGTGCGAAGGACAGTGCTGAGAAGAAGAAGCGGATGATGTGCGTTGAATTAAAGAAAGAAATTATCGAAAAACATGACCAAGGTGTGTGTGTAATCGACTTGGCGAAGCAGTACGAGCGTAGCACTTCCACGACCTGTACCATATTGAAGCAGAAGGAGTCGATACAGGCTACAACTCCAGCCAAGGGCGTTACAATAATTTCTAAACAGCGGACATCTATCCATGAAAATATGGAGAAGCTGCTAATGGTGTGGTTAACGGAGAAGCAGCTCGCAGGAGATACTGTGACGAAGGCTACAATCTGCGAGAAGGCACGAGCTATTTACGCTGATTTGCTGCAGCAGACCCCAGGCACTTCAATAGACGAGGCATCGGGCGAGCCGTTTAAAGCCAGTCGGGGCTGGTTCGAAAATTTTAAAAAGAGGACCGGCATTCACTCCGTTGTCAGACATGGTGAGGCAGCGAGCGCGGATATAAAGGCAGGTGACATCAACGAGCTCACCGAGGAGCACTCCGAGGAACTGACAACGCAGGAGCTAAAGGAGCTACAGACTCAGCAGCACACGGAGGTTTTGCAGGAAATAGATGACATGGAGGAGGAGGAAGAGGAGGAGGAGGGGGAGGAAGAGGAGGAGGAGGAGGTTATCTCTATAGGTGAGATAAAGGAAATGTTGGGAATGTGGGAGAAACTTTCAGACTTTATTCAAAAGAAACACCCAGAAAAAATTGCACATGGGCA
>NW_006288188.1:1039728-1044761 GCF_000327345.1 Myotis davidii
CCTTCCGTGTGTGGCCAATGCTCTAACCACTGAGCACACCAGCCAGGGCCAATTTCTCTTTTTTGATGCTGGCTTATAAACTCCCAAAGAGAATCACTTACAAAGAGAATCTGAAAAAGTGAGCTTCTTTTTGCACCATTTGTGCAAGGATCATAGGTGTATGAGTTCTAGGTTGTGCTGAGTAGAGCCAGCAGCCATTTAGGTAAAAGAATACACCATCTTCAAAAGGTTACAACATGATAACCTCAAAGTATTGTCTTAGAGTCCCTGTGCAAACAGGTCAAGGCCTTGTGAAGCCAATTCACATACCTTCTCTGACACTTCCCTGGTTGTTAGTGTGCTCAGATGCAGGGAAACGTCGGAGGACTGAAAGTCTACCTCCATGACTGGAGGGCAGGGAAAGGCAGAAGATAGAGGCTGGCCACTCCAACAAGGTAATTAGTAGAGTTTATTAAGGGAAACTAACATATAAGGCATGACTTGGGAGGCTACGAGACAAAGTGGATCCCTGAAATGCTTACTAGACACCAGAGAATTACATGGGATAAGGTGGTGGTGTTGGGGGGGTGGTCACGGGCACTAGTATTTGAAGGCTATGGGAAAGTACATGCTTAACCAGTTCAGGACAATGGCCTATTCCAGGATCCAGCTTGGAACAGGAGGCAGGGGAGGGGTTTATGGCAGAATGGACACCAACTATGATCTTTTAGGTGGTTTTTTGCAAGCACTCCTGATCTCCGATTTGGCCCCAGCACAGCTCCCTAGGTAGGACAGCCGTCAGGCCATGGAACAGTCTCTCCTCCACACTCGTTTACCTCTTTCAATCAGTGGTTTTCATCAACTGGTCTCTTCATGGCTCCTGACTGTCATGCCTTCTTTCTTCACTGACCCAGTGAAAGAGCAGCCCTAAATTGCTAATTAGTAAGGAAAGCAAGCCTGCAGGCCGGGGCAGGCCACTGTGCTAGTTCCAAAATTTGGAAGCAACACATTCTGTTTATCAGAGATAAATATTTTCCTTTTGCAGCTGGAAATTCCAACCCCTCAGGCCTATAGTGAGACTGTTTTGCTGGTTTGGTGGTCATCAGTGACTCAGTCATCGTCATCTGTCATTCTTCCACCATCATATATGTGACTTCCGCCTTCAAATAACCTCATAGTCGTCAATGAAAAGAAGACTTGAACCTTTGTAGATTTAAGAAAAGAGATTTTATCTATATTGATTTCAGAGAGAGGAAAAGAGAGGGAGAGAGAGATAGAAACACCAGTGGTGGGTGAGAATCATCCATCGCTGGCTGGGCCCACCCGAGGACCTTACTCGAGAGCAGCGTTCCAAGAAGACTTGAAACAGTGCCCTAACTTTAGGAAAGTGAGGGGATGCTCATATACACAGGAGAACAAAGAAAAATACAACTATGCACCAGCAGTTTCAGTTAGTTATAGTCAAAGGTTAACAGTTTTACCTCAGTGGAGAGAATATACAGATAAGGTAGGGCCAGCAAACACCTGGAGGTGGGAGAGCGGGAGGGGTCTGGAAGCAATTGTTTTTACATTTTTGTCAGAATGTGTGAAGAACAGCCACTGCCTTCTCTAGCTTTTTATCTTTTTTATTGGAACTGTTGGAAAGCGTACAGTGGCCAGCCCCACCGAGGGCCGTGGACAGGAATTTATTGTGTTCCCTTGGGCACTGATCAGGTTGGAGCAGCAGCTTAGCCAGCCGCTCCTCTCTGAGTCCTGGACGGCTGCTAAGATCTAAGTCATTACTTCCAAAAGGAAAGAAGGAAGAGCATCGACCCAGGAACCAAGAAGTCGCAGTTAGATTCCCAGGCAGGGCTCATGCCTGGTTGCGGCTCCATCCCCAGTGGGGGATGTGCAGGAGGCCGCTGATTGATGATGTTCCTCTCTCATCGATATTTCTATCTCTCTTGTCATCTCCCTTCCTCTCCCTCTAAAAGTAAATAAAAACCTAAAAAAAAAAAAAAAGGAAGAAATGAGAGCTACCTCCCAGCTGAATCAATTCCCTTTAGGCAGCCATCCCCAAAGTCCCATGAAACACTGTACTTATATCTCATGGACAGAATTGAGTCTGCCAGGGAGGGTGAAAAACAATCTATTATCTAGGTACATAGTCACCTCCCCCAAAACACTGGAGTTCTTTTATGAATGAAGAAGCAAAAAGATACTGTTTAAGCAGTTAGCAGTATCTGCAATGATGCATTTGTTTTAATTTCAAAAATCAAATAATAAACTTTTCAGAGATAGATTCCATTAGGAGAATGTGAAGATGATATTAGTGCTAATGTCATATGTAATATTTATAATACCTTTTTTTAAATACTCACCTAAGGATATTTTTTCCATTGATTTTTAGAGAGAGTGGAAAGGAAGAAGGGAGGGGGGAAAACAAAGAGAAGAACATTGATGTGAGAGAGGCACATTGGTTGCCTCCCACACACGTCTGACCAGGGGATTGAACCTACAACCCAGGTACATACCCTTGACCGGGAATCAAACACATGACCCTTTGGTACTCAGGCTGATGCTTTAACCACTGAACAACACTGGCCAGGGCTGGATCTATATCTTTTTTTTTTTTTCAATGAAATCTGGGTTTTATTTTATTTATTTATTTATTTATTTTTTTATTACAAAGGGTATTACATATGTGTCCATTTTTTTCCCCCCGCCCTAGACAGTCCCCTAGCCTCCCTGGATCTATATCTTAATGAAACATCATACATTTACAATATTATTGGAATTGAAACACAATTGTATTTTGTTTCACTGTGCCAGTTTCTACCATGCATATGGATATAATTTTGTTCAGAAATGTATTACACATATTTCAAACATAGAGACTGGAAAACAAAGTTTCTCTCAATGTGTTTTATTGATAGCTAAAGTCACAGCGCTTCTGGGGCGTGGTAGGGACAGAGACAAATTGCTGTCATCCTGTCCTTTCATGTATTGCTCTAGACCAGCTGTGGGCAAACTACGGCCCGCGGGCCAGATCTGGCCTGTTTGAAATGAATAAAACTAAAAAAAAAAAAGACCGTACCCTTTTATGTAATGATGTTTACTTTGAATTTATATTAGTTCACACAAACACTCCATCCATGCTTTTGTTCCGGCCCTCCGGTCCAGTTTAAGAACCCATTGTGGCCCTCGAGTCAAAAAGTTTGCCCACCCCTGCTCTAGAGTCTAGAGCTGTGATGGCGAACCTATGACACGCGTGTCAGAGGTGACACGCGAACTCATTATTTTGATTGATTTTTCTTTGTTAAATGGCATTTAAATATATAAAATAAATATCAAAAATATACATCTTTGTTTTACTATGGTTGCAAATATCAAAAAATTTCTATATGTGACACGGCACCAGAGTTAAGTTAGGGTTTTTCAAAATGCTGACACGCCGAGCTCAAAAGGTTCGCCATCACTGGTCTAGAGTATTCCACTCCCCTCATATGCAGCCTAAAAGCTCTACCACATCTAGTCAACTTCATGGGAAGTGGAAAGTGTTTGACTTGGGCAGGGTGGAACAGCAAAAGTGAAATGTTAAAAATGGAAAAACAACAACCAGCTCTGATTACATGATAAATTAAAAAAATTCACCAGCACTAATAATTTTCAAAAGAATTTTGTGTACAAACTGAACTAGCAGTGCCCATACTCTTCTCTTTTAGCTCCATCCACCTATCTAGGCCCAAACTCTAATCACTCTAAAGAAGAACAATACAATATACCAGTTATGAAAACATATCCTCAAGTATAGTCCTTTAGTCTAGCCCACAGATGCACCCTTCTCCTTCCACTCAACATTTAAACTCAAGTTCTGTCTTCTATTGATATTCTGGAGAGAACTAGCCATTGTTAGGTCTGATCAAATAATCGAGTCGGTGCCTCTTCCCTTGGGAAACTGACCTTTTGCAACCAACATTCCCTTTCATTTAGACCACATTCCATTTACTAAGACCAGTAACTTTCCCCTCCGGACTTGCCCAGTACCCGGACCCACCCAGAGAATTCCCTGCTGAAAAAGCCTGCCTGGAGTCCTTTAAAACATCTGATTCCTGGTCCCTTGATGCTGATGCCACTTTGGGGCTCCTGAGTATTTATTAAACAGCTGTTATATATCAAGTACTGTGCTCCTACT
This sequence comes from Myotis davidii, assembly GCF_000327345.1. Lineage (NCBI taxonomy): Eukaryota > Metazoa > Chordata > Mammalia > Chiroptera > Vespertilionidae > Myotis > Myotis davidii. The sequence continues at coordinate 1,043,882 of NW_006288188.1, forward strand.
TTCTATTTAAGAAGCTCTCAGACAAATGAAAGAGGAGATAACTAAATAAAATGCTTACTGATACGTGCTACCTTAGGGGCAAAATTCGGTTGTAATAACCTTGGTTGGTGTGGCTCAGTAATAGGGCATCAGCCTGCACATGGAAGGGTTGCAGGTTCAATTCCTGGTCAAAGGCATGTACCTGGGTTGCAGGTTCATTCCCTGGGCCTGGTCAGGGCTTGTGCAGAAGGCAACCAATTGTGTCTTTCTCCCCTCGATGTTTCTCTCTCTCTCTCTCTCTCTCTCTCTCTCCTCTCCCTCTCCCTCTCTCTCTCTCTCTGGCTTCACCTTCCACTCTTTCTAAAAATAAATGGAAAACATATCCTCAGGTGAGAATGAACAACAAAAAGGTTGCAAGATAAGTGTATATAGGAGGCATTAACACAGGATAGAGGGGCACTGTAACCAGGAAGGACTTCCTGATGAAAACAAGTATCTAAAATGGTATTGGATGCTGAGTAGGAGTTAGCCGTGCAAAGAGGAAGAAAGCAGCAGTTACAAAGGCCAGAAAGAAATTAGGGAACTACAAACATTTCAGAGGGGAGAGTGAAAAGAGGTCAGCAAAGAACTGTTTGCAGGGGTGGGCAAACTTTTTGACTCGAGGGCCACAATGGGTTCTTAAACTGGACCAGAGGGCCGGAACAAAAGCATGGATGGAGTGTTTGTGTGAACTAATATAAATTCAAAGTAAACATCATTACATAAAAGGATACGGTCTTTTTTATTTTTAGTTTTATTCATTTCAAACGGGCCGGATCCAGCCCGCGCGCCGTAGTTTGCCCACGGCTGAGCTAGTCCCACCCACCCACTCCAGCCTTCCCTCTGAGATTCAGGAGCTGTG
>NW_006288188.1:1044821-1048077 GCF_000327345.1 Myotis davidii
AATAAAATAGCGTAAGCGGGGCCATGGGGCCAAGGTCAGAGAAAACAAGTTTGTAGTGGGGCAGAAGGCAGGAAGTGGTTGTTGTTAAGGGAAGCTGAAGCATCACACTGAAGGGTGGCTGTGGAGAACAGTGATAAGACTGGAGCGGAATGGGAAGGAAGCTTAGCTGCAGGCCAGGGACTCTGACCTGGACAGGGAGGGCTGGTGTTGAGGCTCTTTAAGGAAGTTTTCATAGACAGGCAGCTGTCCAGAGGACTGCCTTTTAGTTGCAAACTTTGCCTCCAAGGAAAATGAAGATAAAATTGTTACCTTCATTAACCTTTCCAAATCTCTCCATAGGCCACATCTGAAATTCTTTTGGCTATTATAAAGTCTTTTATTCCAGGATTAGGGATAAGGACTTAAAATGCAATTGTCGATTGAGGTTAAAACAGTGCAATTTATTCAGACCAAAGTACAACAATGTGCCAACAGATATCAGAGCATTTCCGGTTTTAATTTATGGGATTTTAGCGAAGGGAAGGAGTTTTTAATGGAAAATCCTTACTTATTAAGGGCCCGTCCTGTTTAGTCTCAAACGGAGACAGAGCAATGAATAAAAGCTAACAGATACTCTTAGTCAGATGTAGGAAATATGTGTTCTTTCCTTTCAGTTGAGGTTGTAAGGGAGAAAAAAGTTTTCTTCGATCCTCCTAAAGTCCCTGGCTGGGTCTGAAATTTAAAATAACAAAGACAGATTATCAGGAGAAAAAATATACAAATTTTATTGAATTTTTACATGTACATGGGAACCTTCACAAGAGAATGAAGACCCAAAGAAGTGACCAGAGCAGGAAGCTTTTATACTGTTTTAAACAAAGAAACAAATTTGTGAAGAATTGACAAGACAAAGGTATTTGGGCTAGGGTTAGTAAGTGGTGAAGAAGTATCTAGGAAGACAAGGGTTAGTGCAATAAGGTTTGTTTATACAGCCTTCTCAGCCCTAAATCCCCTCTGGTGATAAGAATGTCTTTCTTACTGGTATAGGGGGAGTACCTTCTATCTAGGAGTTTTATGGCCTGTTTGGGGGAAAGAGGGGAAGAAGGTGGGAGCGGGTATAGTGACATTTCTCTTTCTGTCATCAAATTCCTTCAGTTTAATATATTCAATATGCCAAGCTGTCATATTTTAGGGTAGCATATCTTGAACCACATCAAGGTATAGCTTGTTTTGTAAGATATATATTTAAAAAAAAATAATTATTTGAGAGCATTGCTGTGGATATGTCATTTTTTAGGGAGAATGCCCCCCCGCCCCGCCCCAGTTAATCATTTGCTTTGAGAATTTCACTTAATTTTCAGAACTTTTGCCTGACTCCTCTCTCCCAACAAATAGCTCCACAGTGGTGTACTTTATATGTTCCTCCTCCCCTGGCCACTCTATGCATACTGTTAGGTCCAATCAGATAATTGAATCGAAACTCCTTCCCTGGGAACTGACCTTTAGACCACTTCACACCCGACATTCCCTTTCACTTAGACCACATTATTCCACTTGCTGACCATTAGCTTACCCCTCCGGACTTTCCCAGGATCAGGACCCATCCATCCACAGAGTTCCAGACCAAAAAAAGCCCACCTAGTGTCCTTTAAAACCAATAATTCCCCATCCCTGGGTGCTGGTGCCCTCTTGGGGCTCCGCCCATCTGGTCCCCAGATGACCTAATCTATACTAATAAAAGGGTAATATGCTAATTAGACCAGACATCCTTCTGAACAAAGCCATGGTGGCAGGGCTGAGGCAGAAGTGGTTAGGGGCAATCAGGCCAGCAGGGAGAGCAGTTAGGGCGATCAGGCAGGCAGGCAAGTGCGTGGTCAGGAGCCAGTAATCCTGGATTGTGAGAGGGATATCCAAGATTGAACATCCTAGCTTTGAGAGGGTTCAGGCTGGGCTGAGGGACCCCTCCCCTCCCATATACAAATTTTGTGCACCCGGCCTCTAGTAAATTTATAATTCTTTACCACTTCAGGCCTATCGATTTCTCATTATGTCTCCTCTATTAGATATTAAGTCTCTATCAGAAGGCCTATCGATTTCTCATTATCTGTCTCCTCTATTAGATATTAAGTCTCTATCAGAGCAGGGATTTCAGTTTTGTTCACTTTGTATTTCCCAGTTCCTTGCTCAGGGTCTGGCATATTGTGGATGCTCAATAAATATTCTTGAACAAATAATGAATAGCAATATGGAAACATGGTGTATATTTCTTTAATGTAGTTAGTAACTACAAGTATTCTAATGTTTGCATAAGTCAGTTAGCAAAGAAAAAGATCTGCTCCATAAACATTTTCTTAGGAAACACTGCATACCTGACTAAAAAGAGTTCAGATTATATATATAAAAAAGAATTCTGTTAGAACATGGTCTTATGAAATATACATTGTATTATATCATGCTTCCAGACAACTTTTACAGGTTTTGTATGCACACTTTAAGACTGGTGTTGCTTTATTTTTCCAAGGGCATTTGCATTACATTTGCAAAATATGCTCTAAAGAGAAATATCTTAAAATATTAAGAATTATTTATTTCTGCTATGTAAAAAACAAGTGGTTTTCTTTTTTTAGAAATGAAATTTCAAATGGAAGTACTAGTAGTCACTTTTGGGTTTTTACATAAGATGCAAATGTAAAAAAAAAGCTCTTTTCTGGCATAATACAAACCTATGTGTTAATATTCATAAAGGTACTTCAGATTGAATTTATTCTGAACTAGATTCCTAGGGTTGTAGAAGCTTGAGGTTGCTTTAACAAAAGACACGTGTAGGGGAATACCCTCTTGTAAAAATGTTTCTTTGCTTTCTCTTCATCTCTACCCCCCTAAACGCCATTGACTGTATTGAAGAGTTCGTTTACTTCAGTATCACTTTTACTCTCATGTTGGTAGCAGAGGATGCTTAAGGTCAATACACTGCTTCCTTATGTTTATAACCTGTGGGTATTTATAAACATGAGCTGTTTGTCATTTCCTTTGTGGAGCATGTAGAGACAGTGATATAGGAGTAAAAGTAGGAGCGTTCTTTCCTCTTCTTGTGTGTGTATTTGTTTTGTTTTTGAAAGGCATAAACCCTAGGAACACCATGCGCACGAGGAAACTGGGTGGATATAAAAATAAACTACATTTTGCATTGGCAGTGAAATGAAGAAACTGAACAACCGCAGAGGTGTTTACGCGGTATCCCATCCAAAAATGTGTTCTGAGGGCTTGGCTAGGCCCC
>NW_006288188.1:1048609-1061652 GCF_000327345.1 Myotis davidii
GTGGGGGTGGGAGAGAGGCTTAGAGTGTGTGTGGGGGGAGGGGAGGGTGGATTTTCTCTATCTTTGTGGACAATGACCTGGGTCATCTAATCTGGTTTTGACCAACTAAAGAAATGGAGAAAAATCTCTCCCAGCAGAAAACTGCTTCACACTGATTACCTCACTGCAGCCCCAACAAAACCCCAACCTGGTGGTCGGTGTTGAGCAAAGATGTGCTCGTTATGGCAGAGACCCGCCTTTCCCCCAACGCAGCGATGCCAGCCGTCTCCCCCCCTCTTCCTCGCGGTCCGGGGCTGCGTCCTGAGCCTGCGGGTTTCCTCCGGAGGCTGTCTCGGCCGCACGGTTGCAGGGTTCTAGCCTGCGGCTCGCCCTCGGCTGGGTTTGTTACCTGTTTTCCCGCTTGGCAGTGTTGATGCAGGTGGCTTTTTGTAGAAAATTGAACCTTTCTCATTCTCTTCAGTCTGCTTTCATAGCATAACCACCTCTTGCACTTTTTCCCTGTGCTAATGTGGGGGCTAAAATAGATTAATACTCCCCCCCACACACACCTTTTAAGTTCTGGCTGGGCTCCTCATCAAATTAACAAAGACATTCAAGGAGAACAAAGTTTTTCATATATGTATGCTTGAGGAATTCACAAAAGCACGAACATTCCAAAAGGAGGGAGGCAACATGGGGTATGTAAGACGTTTTGGACAAAGGAAAAAAAGGGGGTGGGGAATGGGCCGTTTACAGGTGGTTGAGGAGCAGAGCATACACGGCAGGAAAATCCTTGCTAGGCAACTCAGAAACAGCGCGACACTCTAGGGGGTATCTAGCCAATAGGCGTCTGCCTGAAGCCCTTTTTTTTTTTTTCATTTTTCTTTTTTTAAAAACCATACATAATTCAACGTAGGTTAAGGCGACATTTTAAGATATCCTTCCTGAAGCAGATTTCTGTGTCTGAATGTGTTGGGCAGGAAAAGGGGCAGGGTCAAAGGTTCTGAGTCTTGTTTCTTAATAAACAGCTTAAAATCAACATCCCTAAAAGGCAGCTCCTGGGAGGCAAAACGTGGGTTCTCTTCACGAATGTCACCACTTTGGAAGAAATCTTTGGGAAAAGGTTTTTGAAAAAACTTGGGCTGAGAAGTATTTTATCAACTGGTTGCACCTTTTCTTTTTGGTATTGCTTTTGTTAACATAAGAAGCATTCAAAATCTGTAGGGAATCTTTATGAGTGTAATTGAGCCAACTTGATGATCGTTACCTGGCAGCAAAATCTCAGTGGGTTGAGCAAATGCTCTGGAAAATGGCAGTTTTACCACTTACTTTATTCATCAGAATCAGAGGGGAAGATATTCAGGGGTTACATGAAATTCATTGGTGACATTAGTGAGGTGGGGAGGGGAGCGGGAGAGCTCTCTGGGAGTGGGTAAAAAGTAAACCAAATAGACACATACTTCTTTTACCTAGGTGGGTATAGCAAAGGGAACAGGTAACAATTAACATGATAATAATAACTATGAAGGGATTTGTGGTCTCTGCTCTGGAGAGGTGGTTGTGCTTTGAGGGATCCAGACCAAAAAAAAAAAAAAAAGAATTTTTTTAAAATATATATTCCAAAGGCCTGTTATCACATACGTTATCTTAGGTGCAAAAAGACAACAGGCCCAGTTACGGTGAAAATGGTCTTTGGTAGGGAGAAATGCCGCTATGGAACATGACTACCCACCATGAGCTGCTTTCAGTTAGAAAGTGTTAATTTCAGACCGTACTATGTGGTGACGTCCTGTCTCTGAGTGTGTAACATGGCCGAGCTTGTCAGGTTTAGTATGTGGTGCCCTCCCCGTCCCCCTTTTCCTTCCGTCCACACTTTCCTCCTGTGTAAGTTGATAATTGTCCAGCTCTTGGTGTTCTTCATTCTCACTCTGTGAGGAAATCCTCTCCCCTTCTCCCTCATGTCTTGACCCTGCCAGGGGGTAGACTTGGTGAGCACAGGACCTTTGCTTGGCAGTGGGGTTTTTCATTGGCTGTTGCTTTTCCTCTTTTTACAGCCACCCGTATTCAGTCAACCCATGACCCACTTCAAACTTTTAGTCACTTTGTAGATTGCCTTTAAGATACCAAGTAGTTTTAATGTAAATGTAAAAAGAAATTTCAGGATACTGTACCTCAATCATTACATTTAGCTTTAAGACAGGCCAGTAAACCAGAGGATGAGGCCCAGAAATCAGCATTTTAAAAAGATTCCCAGGTGATTCTCATGTGCAGCCAAGGTTGGGAACCACTGTCCTGCGCTCTTCCTTGTTTCACTGTCCCCAGCTTTAATTAATAAACACACTCTCAAAATCACCTGGACTTGTGTTGTGAAATCTTTCCCGCAGGAAGTCAAGAACCCGCACACTACCAGCTTAGTCCGCTCCTGGTCAGGCCCCTTTCTGGGAACAGCTTTACCATATTAACATCTAAAGCTACTAATTCTTTAGCATTTGATAAGATTACTATTATTGTCTTTTCAGATGATATTATAGTCTGTAATAATTGCATGTTCTGTAAATTCAGCCAGTGAGTGTAATAAAAAATAAAACCAGCATCATTTCCTCATTGTTAAGAAAGTGAGGTAGCTAAAATTTGACACCCCATCCCTTTTCAAAATAGAGTTTATATTGAGAGCAGTTTTAGGTTCATAGTAATATTGAGATTTCTCATATACATTCTGCCCCATGTGCCCTCTGCCCTGTCCCACATATGCACAATCTCCCCAGCTATCGAAATCCCCATACTGGAAGGGTAAATTTATGACAACTGATGAAAATTATTGACACATTGTTATCACTCAAAGTCCAGAGTTACTATTACAGTTCACTCTTGGTGGTGTACATTCTATCTATGGCTGTAGGTAAATGACTCCTTAAAAACAAGTCGAGAACTTTTAAGAGTTGTAGAGAATTGAAATGGGTGTTATTTTTAGAAGATTAAAGAGAATATTTTAAACATCCTAAAAATTAATTTCACATAGCTTTCCTGTTTTAAAAAATTGGATGTTTAAACTTTGGTTTCTTATATTTGAATTTTCAACAATTTTTTTTCTTTAATCTTCACCTGAGGATAATTTTCCATTGATTTTTTAGAGAAAGTGGAAGAGAGAGGGAAAGACAGAAAGAAATATCGATGTGAGAGAAACACATCAATTGGTTGCCTTTAGCACAAGCCTGGACCAGGGCCCAGGCGGGGGAGGAGCCTGCAACCAAAGTACTTGCCCTTGACGGTGATGCTCTATGCACTGAGCCAAGCCAGCTAGGGTGACAATTACTTACTTTGTATATTAAGAACTAAAGAGACTAAACTTCTTGGCTGTGTGACCATGGTGATTTATTTTCTGAACCTGTTTCTTAGCTGTAAAAGGGGGGTAGAAATGTTTATAATATGTGAAATAATTTCCTAAGCAGCAAGCACTATAATATTCATTGATATCATTAGTCACATGCTGTTTTTTTTTAAATGCTAGTATAGTTTATTTCCAGTGAATACCAGTTATGTAAATACTGTTAAAACTTTTTTTTTTCTAAGGGCTGGTTATACAAGAGAGTTCGTTATCTGGTTATGCATAATTCTTGTGACTCAGGTAAAACTATCGAAGAAGGTCAAAGGGACCTTGGAAAATTTTCTAGTTCATCTTGCTGTGTCTTTTTTTGTTTTTGTTTGTGTGTGTTTCTATGTTCATAAATAAAAATTTGTTGGAACCCAGTTATGCTCATTCATTTACATATTGCTTATGGCTGATTTGTATAAACACTAAAGTTAAGTTGCTTTGATAGAAACACCTACCCTGACAGCCTAAGGTATTTATTTGTCTGGCTCTTTTGATAAAAGTTTTGCTGACCTCTATTGTAATTGAACATTATAAAGAAGAAATTTCCACCCACCAGTTGGGGGAAGGGAGGATCTATCAAAAAAGAAATTTCATGCCTTTAGTGAGATGTCAAGATCGCTTCTCCCAACCATCTTTCCAGATAAAAATCTCCAACATTTGAAAGTTAATAATCTGTGAAACCTTTTTACTGCTTCCAACAATAGCAGTTATACACACACACACACACACACACACACACCTACCTTTCAGTCTTCAAAACCAGACCTGGTTGAGCCACATATTTTCTAGTCTGGTGGGCTGGGGTCCCATGTTCCCAGTAAACACATTGGATGATATTTCTGCCACTGTCTGTATGGCCAGGGCTTTGACATAGGCCACACCTATTCTCCAACACACAATATCACATCTTTTCCAAGTTGTTTAGAGATATAATAGTTCTATTTATAGAACTGAATGGGTAGAACAGTGTAGGGGAGGGCGGAACTAAACTATTTTCTGCACAAGTTCATTAATGCTTTAAAATAGTTAGAAAGCAAACTTCATCCAATATCCTTGATATCTAGAACCCATGGAGTGATTAATAAGTTAAAAAGTGACCCATTTTCTTTTACAAAGTGATGAGTCATAAAAGCACTTTTTAGTAGCATTGAATGACGATACATTGCTGTGCAGAATTATAATGTCATCTTGCTGGTATGCCCATAAGTGGTGTAACCTAGGAGTATAAACTCGGTATATGCGTGTACAGCACTTTACTGGGGAGAAGACTCACAGCTTTCAGCATGCTCAAAAGGGGTTGACTAGTATGACCATCTTCCCCCTAGAATAGCGGTTCTCAACTTGTGGGTCGAGATCCCCTTGGCGGTCGAATGACCCTTTCATACGGGTCACCTAAGACCATCCTGCATATCAGACTTTACATTACGATTCATAACAGTAGCAACATTACAGTTATGAAGTAGCAACGAAAATAATTTTATGGTTGGGTCACCACATGAGGAACTGTATTTAAAGGGCCAGAAGGTTGAGAACCACTGCGAGGTTCTAGGAACCATTAGTTTCAGTTATTTAGGCAGGGTTTTTGTTTGTTTTTACTATATATTTTGCAGATTATTTTTAACATTTGTTTTTGTTTTTTAAAAAATATATTTTATTGATTCTTCACAGAGAGGAAGGGAGAGAGAGAGTTAGAAACATCGATGAGAGAGAAACATCGATCAGCTGCCTCCTGCACATCTTCCACTGGGGATGTGCCCGCAACACAGGTACATGCCCTTGACCGGAATCGAACCTGGGACCTTTCAGTCCGCAGGCCGATGCTCTATCCACTGAGCCAAACCGGTTTCGGCAACATTCGTTTTTTGAGAAAAGAAAGTGAACAGGTAATTTTTGAAGCACCGTGAATGCCTGTTTTCTACCAGAGGTTGATATTTATGATATAACAGTATGCTGGCCAGTCCCCTGATTAATAGTGCTGCTTCTTAGAGCTGAAGATGACACACCACTGATTCATCCATGATCATTAGGCAGATACTGTCCACTCCTGCCCTCCCTGCCTTGATGGGCAATAGACTGTATGGCAGAGAACCACACCCTAATACAGTCCAGCATATTAAAATATTACTTTGAAATGCTAAAAGATAATTTGGTTCGTTTGTTCTAAAAGTTGGACATGTTTTCTTTTGTCAACAAAACACCAAATGCTAAAGAAAACTATTTTATCTTCCAAACTAGATGATATTTACATAGTTATATGTGTTGTATAATATTTCTTCTTATATAGCACAAAGTAGAAAGTTATAATAAATCCTAATTGATCATTTGGACTTTCAATATTGCTGGTTAGAAAAGAATATGGAATTTACAATCATCTTATAGTCTTAAATTAGACTATAATTTACAATTTGAATTTATAACATTTAAAGTTAATCTTATTTGCATTTGGGGAATTCCAGAATCAGGTTGGAGTGCTAAGCTTGAGTTTATTTTTATAATAAGAGTTTGAAGTACTCTGTATCAAACTGCCCTGTTTTCCTTGTAAGTGTTAGATTGCTGGGCTATAGCGCTTTATAACGTGAAGCCAACTTCTGTTTCTGGGTCAGTTTCCAGTAACAGTCACAAGGTCTGAAGAGTATGAGGTAGATCAAGTGATGTTATACAAGCTTATGAATGAATCCAACCAGAGTAATGCCTTTTTTCTCAGATCTTTTTTTTTCTTTTTCCCTTTTATATTGGTCAGTTTTTTCATTTGAAATGCAAATGCTTTTCAAAGTTCAAGGTTCTAAATCAATACTTGGGATTTATAAGATAAAGTAACAGAACTATTTTTATCTCAGTAGATTTGTTCTCCATAAAAATTATCTGAAGCCCCAGCCGGTTTGCCTCAATGGATAGAGTGTCGGTCTGAGGACCAAAGGGTACTGGGTTTAGTTTGGTCAAAGGCACGTACCTTGGTTGCAGGCTCTTCCACGGCCCAGGCCCTGGTCAGGGCTCATGTAGGAGGCAACCAATCGATGTGTTTCTCTCACATCAATGTTTCTCTCTGTCTTTCCTTCTCTCTTCCACTCTCCCTAAAAATCAATGGAAAAATATCCTTAGGTGAGGATTAACAACAACAAAATGTCTGAGAGGTCTATATATCTTAAAAATTAATTAGAGATGAATGTCAGCATTTGCATAGTATTTTATATATGAAAGACAGTGAGTGTATTGCATTTTGTTATTTTATTTTTTAATATTTTTATTGATTTCAGAGAGGAAGGGAGAGGGAGAGAGAGATAGATGAGAGAGAATCATTGATTGGCTGCCATATTTTGTATGTAGATGTTCATTTGTTTCAATATCATTTGTTAAAAGACTGTCATTTCTCCATTGAATTGCTTTTGTGCCTTGTCAAAAACCAATTGGAGATATTTGTGTGGGTTTATTTTTAAACTGACTATTCTGTTCTATTGCTATATGTGTCTGTCCCCACAGTTTCACTGGTGTGCCACAATAACTTTTAAAATGTATAATACCTGACTCTTTACTCTTAGGCGAGTGGTCAGCAAACTGCGGCCCCTTGAGTGTGGCTCTTCCACAAAATACCACGTGCGGGCACGCACGTACAGTGCGATTGAAACTTCATGGCCACACTCGAGGGGCCAAAGAGCCGCATGTGGCTCGCAAGCCACAGTTTGCTGACCACTGTCTTAGCCTGTCAAATAAAAAGATGACAACAGCCAACACAACTATAGCTATCGCGTGTGAATGAATCAAAATTACCCCTTTTGTTTGTCAGGTCAGCAAGATGTATATATTTTGGTGTGCTGCAGAATTTTAGTAATTAGTTTATGTGTGCCATGAGATGAAAAAGTTTGAAAATTGCTGGACTGTCCATTTATCATGATCACATTGTCATTTTGTAAATAAGCTTTTGATTTTAGAATAAATTTTTCTTGAGCCATTCTTAGTAGTGTTGCTTTTAAAAATTTCAGTTTTCAATTATGCATATCTAATATGTAGAAATATGATTGATTTTTGTGTGTTTACCTTATATTTCGTGACCTTGTTAAACTTACTATTAGTTCTAGGTGTTTCTTGGGAATGTTTTACATAGACAGTCATGTCTGCTAATAGGGACAGACTTATTTCTTTCCAATCTCTGTGCCTTTTATTATTTATTTTTATGCCATATTGAACTGGAAAGAACTAACACTAAGTTGTCACATTTACATATGTAGAGTTTTCCATGGTAGTTACCTTATTAACCTTTCATTGCCTGTGGATTCATTGTGATAATGTGTCTTCTCTCTCTCTCTTTTTTTTTGTGTCAGTCTTGCTAGATGTTTATCAATTCTGTTGATCTTTAAAAAAAAACTTTTGGTTTTGATTTAATTTCTGTTTTTGATATTATTGGTTTGTATTCTTTATTATTTCCTTATGCTTGCTTTGAGTACATTTTGCTCCTTTTTTTCTAGTTTCTTAAGGTGAAAGCTTAATTATTGATTTAAGACCTTTTTTTTCTTTTTCAACATAAGCATTTAATGCTCTAAAAATTTCCTCAAGCCGAGACTGGTTTGGCTCAGTGGATGGAGCGTCGGACTACAGACTGAAGGGTCCCAGGTTCGATTCCGGTCAAGGGCATGTACCTGGGTTGCGGGCACATCCCCGGTGGGGGATGTGCAGGAGGCAGCTGATCGATGTTTCTCTCTCTCATCGATGTTTCTAGCTCTCTATCTCTCTCCCTTCCTCTCTGTAAAAAAATCAATAAAATATATTTTTAAAACAATTTCCTCAAAACACTGCTTTAGCTGTATCCCACAGTGGGATATTATTCAGCCTTAAAAAGGAAGGAAATTCTGCAATATGCTACAACATGGATGAACCTTGAGGACATTATGCTAAGTGAAATAAGCCAGTCACAAAAAGATAAGTTCTGTATGATTCAACTTATATGAGGTATGAGTAGTCAAAATCATAAAGACCAAGTATAATAATGGTTGCTAAGGGCTGGGGAGGAGGAGAGAATGGGGATTTCTTTAATGGGAATAGAGTTTCAGTTTTACAAGATGAAGAGTTACAGGGATGGATGGTGGTGATGGCTGCACAACAGTGTGATTGTATTTAATATCACTGAACTGTGCACTTAAAAATAGTTAATATGGTACATTTTTTGTTTACCTCTGTTCTGATCTCCATTATTTCCTCCCTTCTGCTTTGGGTTTAGTTTGTTCTTTTTCTAGTTCCTTAAGTTGTAAAGTTTGGTTATTGATTTGAAATTTTTTTAAAAATGTGTTTGTAGCTATAAATTTCCTCCTTACCACTGCTTTCACTGAGCCCCATAAGTTTTGGTATGTTTTATTTTAGTTTTAATGCATCTCTAAGTATTTTCTAATTTTTCTTTTCATTTCTTCTTTGATCCATTGTTTAAAATTGTGTTACTTTCCACAGTTTTGTGAATTTTCCATTTTTGTTGTTGTTGTTATTGGTAAATAACTTCATGTCAAATTGGTAGAAGATACTTGGTCTGTTATCTTTTTAAGTCTATTTTGACTTAAATTTGTGGCCTAACATATTGTTTATACTGGAAAATGCCTGTGTGCACTTGAGAAGAATATGTATTTTGTTTTCGGATAAAGTGTTCTGGGCATGTCTGTTAGAGTAGTTGGTTTATTGTGTTAAGTTCTCTGTTTCCATACTTACCTTCTATTTGTTGTTCTATCCATTATTGTGACTGGGGGATTTAAATCTCCATCTGTTATTGTAGAACTCTTCCTTTTTCCCTTCAATTCTTTTCATGATCTGTCTTTATATGTGTAAATATTTATTGTTATATCTTTTTGCTGTATTGAATCTCTTATTAATGTATAATATCCTCTGTCTCTTATGACATTTTAAAATTTAAAGTCTTATTTTGTCTGATCGTGGTATAGCCATTTCTGCTCTCTTTTGGTTACTATTTGCATGAAATATTTTTCTCATCCTTTGCACTTCAACCTGTTTGTGTCTGGATCTCGAGTGAATCTCTTATAGATAGCATATACTTGAATCATGTGTTTTTATTCATTTTGCCAATCCAATTATGCTTAATTTAATTTTTTCTTTAATCATGTAGAGAAAAAAAATGCAGTTGCAAACTGTTGTTACAATATTAATTTTTGTTACTTATGTATTTACTTTTATTGAGATATTTATTTCTCCCTATGGCTTTGAGTTACTGTCTAGTGTTCTTTCATTTCACCTTGAAGGACCCTGTGAGTGTTTCTTGCAGGCCAGATCTAATGGTCATGAACTCCTTTAGCTTTTGTTTATTTGGGATTTCTTAATTTCTTCCTCACTTTTGAAGAACAGTTTTGCTGGATATAGGATTCTTGGTTGACAGATTTTGTCTTTTAATACTTTAAACATACTTGCCCACTGTCTTCTGGCCTCCAAAATTTCTAATCTGATCATCTTATTGAGGATCACTTGTGTGATGACTCACTTTTATTTTTAAAAAAATATTTTTTTATTAAATTTTTAGAGGGAGAGGAAGGGACAAGGATAGAAAGACAGAAACATTGATGAGAGAGAAACATTGATTGGCTGCCTCCTGCATACCTCCTACTGGTGATCGAAACCAAAACCCAGGCATGTGCCCTGAACGGGAATCGAACCAGTGACCTCTTGGTTTATGGACTGATGCTAATCCCTGAGCCACCAACCAGGAGATGATTCACTTTTATTGATTTCAAGATTCTTTCTTTATTATTGGCTTTTGAAAGATTGATTATAATGTATCTAGGTTTTGGGTCTCTGAGTTTATCTTTCTTGGAGCTTCTTGGATGTTTAAAATCATGTCTTTCATCAAATTTAAGAAGTTTTCAGCCATTATTTCTTCAAATATTATCTCTTCCCCTTCTCTCTCTCTTATTCTTCTAGGACCCCAGTGATATGTACATTGGTGTGTTTGATGGTGTCCCACAGATCCTTTAGGTTCTGTTCATGTTTCTTCCACCTTTTCTTTCTGTTTCTCACTTGATAGTTATTATTTTATCTTCAAGTTTGCCAGTTCTTTTTTCTGCCTCCTCAAATCTGCCTTTGAATCCCTCTAGTGAATATTTCATTTCAGTTATTGTACTTTTTAGTTCCAGGATTCGTTTTTTGTTCCTTTTTAAGTTTTATGGTATGTCTCTCCCCCTCCCCCCCCACTCCGTTTTAATTGATAGTTCTGTTTTGTTCATACAAATGACTTTCACCACATCTTCCTTTGGTTCTTCAAATATCAGTAAGATAGTGTCTTAAATTATTTGTCTAGAATAAATGTTATTAGTTCTTTTTCAGAGACAGTTTCTTTTGATTTATTTCCCCCCCCTTAATGGGCCATACATATCTGTTTCTGTGTATGCCTTGTGTTTTGTTGTTGTTGTTGTGGAATACTGAACATTTAAATCTAATAAAATAAGTCTGAAAATCAGATTCTTCCTTTTTTTTAAAGGTTTGCCAGTTTTTGTCATTGTTTTCTCTCTCTCTCTCTCTCTCTCTCTCTCTCTCTCTCTCTCTCTCTCTCTCTCTCTCGTTATCTATGCTGGAGATCACCCTGAGCTGTAACCTTCAGGTGCTCTCAGGTCTTTGTGAGCCTTTCCCAGGGCGTGTCTAATATTTCTTGTATGTGCAGTTGTTTTTTAACGTCTTAGTCTTTCATGTCTTGCTCCCTAAAGGAGAAAAAGTATAAAATATAGGGGGGAAAGAACACCAGCCTTTCAAATTCCCTGGAAGTTACTCCAGCTGAGAGAGAAAGGCTTGCAATACTAGAAGGAGTTGCAGCAGAAATGTCTGCCCACTCTTTGTCTGCATCTCTGTGAGCAGAAACAGCACTCAGCAATCAGAGCAGAGACTCCTGACACTTGGAGGGCAGGGTCCTTTTTGCCCACCACAGCTCCTGCAAATTGTGTGCAAGCTGCTGCTCCTGGAACACATGCATAGCTGCCTGCATGTGATGGAGGGTGTGGATGGAAAGCTGCTACTGTACTAAGAGCTGAAATTGACCAAAATTAACCGTGATTTACCATCCAAGTCTTCTCCGGGAAGCTGTAAGCCTTCAACACTTGAGTTCTAAAGCAGTTACACCAGACAGATTCTGCCACTGCAATTATTGTCTAGGTGGGAAGACAAATTCCTAATGCTTTCTATTTCACCTTCTTCCTAGAATTTTCAAATTAGATTTTTAAAAAATATATACATTTTTATTGACTTCAGAGAGAGGAAGGGAGAGAGAGAAACATCAATGATGAGAGAGAATCATTGATTGGCTGCTTCCTGCACACCCCCTACTGGGGATCAAGCCCGCAATCCAGGCATGTGCCCTTGACTGGAAAAGCACCCAGGACCCTTCAGTCGGCAAGCCAACACTCTATGTCACTGTTCGATTCTTGGTCAGGGCACATGCCTGGGTTGCGGACTCGATCCCCAGTGGAGGGCGTGCAGGAGGCAGCCAATCAATAATTCTCTCTCATCTTTGATGTTTCTATCTCTCACTCCCTCTCCCTTCTTCTCTGAAGTCAGTAAAAATATATCAAAACAACAACAAAACCCCAGTATTTTCTCATTCTCAACCACGGATTCCTAACCATGCATTTCCAACTGTGAGTCGAAAATACTTTTGATGTGTGGATTTTTGATGAGGGTGGATTTGAATCTACCCTCTGCATTGTTCAAGGGTCACCTATATTTTCTGAGGTAATTTATGTGACATTTAGCATAAGAGCTCCAAAGTTACTTGTTCTTTTTTTATTTATATAGTCTTTTTACATATATAATATTGGTAAACTAGAATTATTATTGATTTTTTTCTTTTGGTTTGTTTCTATGAATGGTTTGCTTATTTTTCAGTGTCAGCAAATTGGACAATGGCAGTTGAGTGGGTTTTGAAAATGTCTGAAGTTTAGTGGGCCGCATCTACCTTCCGCTTTTGCCCTACCATTTACAAAAGAATAAATGGGATGTTTGAGAAGACAGCTCTATTAAAAGAAGAGTGTTGCAAATGGCTTCAGATTCTATGAATACAAAATACCCTAGGAACCACTTCACAAAGGGGAAAAGGCAGCAGCACCAGCAAACAAAGACTAGGTCTTCCATCAGTGATGGCGATGGCGACGACTCCTTTATCTTCGAAGCACAGGAAGCTTGGAAAGATTTTCATGGATCTCTTCTTCGGTTTTATGAAAATGGAGAACTCTGTGATGTCACACTAAAGGTCAGACTGTATTTTTTTCTTTTCTCCGTCTCTTCAGAGTATTATGAAAAATGGGGGTTTCTATAACCATATCAGCAAATTTTTGGTGCTGTACTTACTGTTTCAATCAGAATGATTTTAGTCTCAATCCTTTTGATTGAAGGAGGAGGAACATAATGGAGGATAACTAAAGGGAGATTAGCAAAAGATCAAATTCTCGTACTAATTAAATGTTGATAGTCATTGTTCTTAACTTCTGAGAGTTCAGAAATTCTAAAATAACAAATAGTTACTAGTAGTAAAATCAACTTGCTATTGACCAGATAAGTTTTTAATTTGTGAATTTTTTTTTTTAATTAAATCTTTATTGTTCAGATTATTACATTTGTTCCTCTTTTTTCCCCCCATAATTCCCCTCCTCCCAGTTCCCACCCCACCCCTGCCCTCACTCCCCACCCACTGTCCTCATCCATAGGTGCACGATTTTTGTCCAGT
>NW_006288188.1:1061875-1068758 GCF_000327345.1 Myotis davidii
CAGAGTTCAGAAATTCTAAAATAACAAATAGTTACTAGTAGTAAAATCAACTTGCTATTGACCAGATAAGTTTTTAATTTGTGAATTTAAGAAGTTAATGCATTCACTTACTCCTTTTGCTTTAGAAGTCAGGAATTCTTGGTTGTTTACTCAATTGCACTAGTGTTTTACTTATGTTTCTATCCTGGTAATTTAATCTCTACTTCAATACTATTTTTTGTTAAGTGAGATTGTTTATATACTAGATAGTGAAGTAGAGTCTATTTAGAGTTGGATGAAAAAGTCTTTAGTAAACTTTGTCTATCTTGTATAGAATCATATCAGTCTGCCTCAAAAGACAGTTTTAATAAAACTGGAAAAGTGATCAAGTAGTGTGGAAGACGCTGTGTTCTAATTGTTTTTCATTATTCACTTAAGGTACTTTCCTATTCTTATCTCTCAGTGTGGCGCTAAACTTTTTTTAGTGATTCATATCATTAAATGCATCCATACAGCATTTTCCACATAAGATTTGCCACTTTGGGATCTCTTAGATTTTGCTTTCTGTTCCTGATCAGACAGATTCTTTGAGCTTATAGTTGTGGGGTTGAGGGCATACTTGGAAAATCAGATTGGGGACACTTAGCAAAAGTCTATAACTGAAAGCATAAACTTTGAGTTTCAGGCTCTGAATGTCCAGGATTATAGTGTTACACTGTGTATACATGTTCTATATTTGCTTTACTTAAATTTTTAGCGTCCTTACATATTTCTTGGTTCTAAGGATTTGAGAAGAAAATCGTTATGTAATTCCACTGCTCTGTGAAATCTAACAATGCGTATATTTTAATGAAGGAACATTTTGTTCTATATGGTATATTATGCTTTAATTTCACATGATCTAATTTTCAACCTTAGAATGATATTCAGTGACCTACACTGGCTTTGGTAAAAATAAAAAGTGTAAAATAGATTATTTAAATTTAATGAATTACCAATTCAGCATATTAATGTATGCATGGGAAATAAATAGAATATAATGATTTATTAAAATTTTTAATTACTTTTTATTTTATTTTTTTACTGTGTAGCCATTTATATTTTTTTAATTTTTAAATTAAATTTATTGGGATGACATTGGTTGATAGGATTATATAGGCTTCAAGTGTGTATCTCTGTGATATATGATCTATCTATACATTGCATCATGGGCCCACCACCCAAAGTTAAATCCTTCTTGACCTTGGAAATAAAACACTTTCTTGGCTACTCAAACTCATTAAAATTGGCGAATTATTGAAAAGAGTAGCTATTTGAGTGAAAAGGTTTTATGAAATTACAAAGGATTAAACTGAAAAATTATCCTATATAATAAAAGGGTAATATGCAAATTGACTGAACAGCAGAACAACCGGTTGCTATAATGCACACTGAGCCGGCAGGCAGACGAGTGGTTAAGCGCGATCAGGCAGGCAGGCAGAGAGGTTAGGGGTGATCAGGCAGGCAGACAGAGCTGTTAGGGGTGATTAGGTAGACAGAGTGACTAAGAGCGATCAGGCAGGCAGGCAGAGCGGCTAGGCGTGATCAGGCAGGGTTATAGAGTGGTTAGGGGTGATCAGGCAGGCAGAGCGGTTAGGGGTGATCAGGCAGGCAGGCAGGCAAGTGGTTAGGAGCCAGCGGTCCCAGATTGCAAGAGGGATTGGGCCTAAACTGGCAGTTGGACATACCCCAAGGGGTCCTGGATTGTGAGAGTGTGCAGGCTGGGCTGAGGGACCCTCCGCAGCCCCCACACAAATTTCATGCACCGGACCTCTAGTAGTTTATAAACACATATGAAAGGAATCTTTGTTATATAGGTGTTTTTTTTCCCCCTCCAGTCTTTGTTTCTTTCTGTTCCACTGTGTGTCTTCTGCACTTTTATTTCAGTCTAGTTCTCAAACATTTACTGTTTAAGAGGCATAATTATAAACATTTCAACCTAATATGCTTTAGGATTTTTTTAATGATTTAAAAATTTTTGAGGTGTTTGTAAAAGATTTTTAATAATCTGTGTTAATGGAATTATATAATTAAAACTTAGAAATGAAGTGAACCTATGTAAAACAACAACAACAAAAGAATAGTTCACAGGCTAGCCAATTTTTTAATAAGCATTAAACATAGCTAAAATCAATTATCAACATATTGAATATTTAAAAAATTTATTGCTTTTTAAATTTTTATGAAGCGGGTATTTTCAAGCACTGCTGTTGGATAAGTAAATTGGCTCATTGTTTTTTGTGGACATTTTGACAGTCTGTATCAAGAGCTTTGAAAAGCTCACAGTTTTTGATTCATTCTGCTTTTCAGATTTTATCTCAAAGAAGTATTCTAAAATGCTGCACATCTAAATGGCTGATATCAGAGTGGTTAAATAAACTGTGTTGCATCCACTGTTTAACAGGGGCGGGGAACATCGGCTCGTGGGGCCATAAGGCCCACAAAATCATTTGGTCTGGCCCTGCCAAGGCATTAGGGTTGAGATAATTAAATGTTTGACCAAATATAACAGGCTAATTTTTAAGTTGATAATTTTGTATGGCCTGAGAAGGATGTTATAAATATCTAAATGGCCCTTGGCAAAAAAAAAGATTCTCCCCAACCGTGGTTTAAAATAGTGTATAGCCAATGAGAATGAAGCTTACAAAAGTTTTCAGAAATTTAGGAAACAAAATTCATGACAACTGAGTTATGTTTCAAAATGCACAGAAAAAAAGTTGTAAGGAAAAATATACCAGAAGATTAACAGTATTTGTTGACTTTCGAGTAAATTATATTGTACTAGAGGCCTGGTGCATGAAATTCATGCACAGGTAGGGTCCCCAGGCCTGGCTGGCGATCAGGGCCGATCTGCAGGGCCACCTGTGGGGCGATCGGGGGCCCCCACTCACACCCACCTTGGCTGGCCTGGCGCCACCTGCTCGCCCCCTGCCACCACTACTGGTCAGGGCCTGCAGGCTGGGAGCAGCTCCTGCATTGAGCTTATGCCCCCTGGTGGTCAGTGCACATCATAGCAACTGGTCATTCCACCGTTTGGTTGATTTGCATTAGGGTTTTATATCGATAGACTAGAGGCCCAGTGAACAAAATTTGTGTACTGGTAGGGTCCCTAGGGGCTGCCAACTGCCAGCCAGTGCCTCCCTCCCTTCCCTTGGTCGCCTGCTGCCACTGCCAGCTGGTGCTGCCCTCCCTTCCCCCACCCAGCCCTGCCCCCTGGTCGAACTCCCAGACAAACTCTCAGTCGAGGGGACAATTTGCATGCTGCGCTTTTATTATATGGAATGGGGGAGGAGAGAGAAAAAACTAAAAAGTCATTGACTTCCTTATGTAAAATAGGTTCATTTTAAAAGTCAGATTTGATAGTACTGGAATTTTTGATGTTCTTTGTTAATGTTGTTTTTATATCATTTTTTGTTGATTTTACCTCATAATTCAGCAAAAGATCATTTATGTTTTCAGAGTTCTACTTAGTTTTTCTGGTTGGACTTCCATCTTGAATCTGTAATTAAAATTAAGAATGCTTGACTCCCCCTGTTTTTCCCTGTGTTGTAAGTGAAGTGCTTGCCCAGCTGGTGTGCCTCAGTGGTTGAGCATTGACCCATGAACCGAGAGGTCACAGGTTTGATTCCCAGTCAGGGCATATGTCTAGTTTGCAGGCTCGTTTCCCAGTGGGGGGTGTGCAGGAGGCAGCTGATTGATGTTTCTCTCTATCCCTCTCCCTTCTTCTCTAAAAAAACCAATAAAAAACATTTTAAAAAAAGTGAAGTGCTTTATCAATCTAAAAGCCTTTTTTTCATTGTTTTCTTATCCCTATTGGCTAATCTATGGAAAATTACTTGGTTTTGATTTTTTTAAATAAGGGAACATTTTATTTTATTATTTTTTCCCAACAATTTCCTTTGTGAAATAGTTGCTGACCCCTAACTCTGCTTACTTTTTTTTTTATTTTTAATCCTCACACGATTTTTTTTCCTATTGATTTTCAGACAGAGTAGAAGGGAGGGAGGAAGCCTCCCACACGCCCTTGACTGGGGCTGGGATACAACCCACAACCAAGGAATGTGCCCTTGACTGGTAATTGAACTCTCCACCCTTTGGTGTGAGGGCCAACGCTCTAACCACTGAGCGAGCAACCAGCCAGTGCAGGGAACATTTTTTTAATGTTGATATTTTACGTATTTCACTAAACTATAAGCTTGGCATGTTTTTTCCCCTGAGCATCTTGAATTATTTATATGTTCACTGATCTAATAAAAACAAATATAAATTAGAAATTTCACTAGTATCAAAGACACATAATGTAGTATTTACTTGTATAATTTAAAATTGTATAGTAATGTCTATATTTTTAGATTACGTATTTTTCTCCTATACACTACTTTAAATATGTAGTGGATAGGCTTTGATTTCTTTTAATTCTAAATTTGTGATTAAATGTTTTTTTATGTACCAGAGAAGAAAAATATAGAAATAAACTTTCAAGAATATAATGAAAGTATATAGTATCAAAGGAGAATCCTATATAATAAAAGGGTAATATGCAAATTGACCCTAACAGCAGAACAACTGGGAATGACTGGTCACTATGACACACACTGACCACCAGGAGGCAGATCCTCAATGCATGAGCTGCCCCCTGATGGTCAGTACGCTCCCACAGGGGGAGCTCTGCTCAGCCACAAGCCAGGCTGATGGCTGCCAGCACAGCGGTGGTGGCGGGAGCCTCTCCTGCCTCCTCAGCAGTGCTAAGGATGTCCGACTGCAGCTTAGGCCTGCTCCCTCCTGGCAAGTGGACATCCCCCGAAGGCTCCTGGGGTGCCAGAGGGATGTCTGACTGCCAGCTTAGGCCCAATCCCCCGGGCAGCGGGCCTAAGCCAGAAGATGGACATCCCCCGAGGGGTCCCAGACTGCAAGAGAGCACAGGCTGGGCTGAGGGGACCCTCCCCTCTGAGTGCACAATATTTTGGGCACTGGGCCTCTAGTTAATGAATAAAAAGATAAAATTTTTTATGTTCCTATTTCATACATATTACTCAAAGTTCTTTTTAAAGATAAGATGGGTATTTGTTCTAAGGGGTACATAGGGGAGTGATTTGTATGCGTGTGCATTAAACATCCATGTTTTTGTTTATTTGAATCAAGAAGTTAAAATTAAAACAGAGAGACAGTACCTTATTATAAAAACATGAAAATAACTTATGGGCCATTGATTTGTACAGCTTGGGTGAGAAAGCAGTGTTAAAACACTTTACCTGGAAATCACAGAACTCTATTTTATAGTGTAGTACTGTTATGTAAGAGAATGTTGGCAGGTTAATTGAGCAGAGATCATGTGAGATTTACAGATATTTGCCTAAAAACCAAATATCAGTGGTGACATGTACAGATAATTTTTAAAAAGGGGATATTTTAAGGCTATTCTGAAAATGTTTGACATCAAATTTTAGATCTCATTTTAGGGTTGAAGTGAATTTGAAAACATGCCAAGCTTTCTGCTTTAGTGTAGGATTCAACTTGAGTTTCAATAGAATCTAAATCCTACTTTAATGAATTCTTTTAAAAAATTAAATATAGCATGTGTGCCAGAAATGATCATCTGTTCGTTGAAATATGTGTTATTCATTTTTCCTCTAAATCAGTGAAAAAAGTTGGGTGAGGAGCATTTATAAGCAGAACTCCTCAGACCTTTTTCTTTAGAATATCTTACTTAAAAATTAGTTCCCAAATAGTGAGACACAACTATAAGTATATTATATAATTAGCTGCTACATGAAAATGGAAAAATTGCTTAAACACTACTATTCTATTACTTGTACTCATTGATTATTCAATATAAAGTGGTGGGAAATTTGGATAACTACTAGGTTAAAAAGATATCTTCTGTCTACTCAGTACCCAAAATTTCCAAATGGAAATAAAAGTTGTAGTGTAAAACAAAAAAAGTACTAGAAAAAAATGACTTGAAGTAAATGTTCATGGACTATTAGAATGATTCCCATTTCAAGCATAGTACCAAAGGCAGAAATCATAAAGAAAAGATTGATTTAATTATATAAAAAATATATGGGGGGAAAAATTTATAAGCACACTGTAAAAGATGAAAGTTTAATTTTATATAAAACAAATGACTAATCCTCTAAATGTATGAGTTCTCACAAACGAATAAGAAAAAAATCGAAAAAAGTTTGTAGAAGAAATATAATTATCGTAGGTAGATAAAAAAATGGACAATTTAGCAAAATTTATCCAAATTTTGTACCTATTCTTTGAAGCAGCATTTCTAGAATTTATCTGTAGGAAATAATAGGGACGATGGACAAAGATTCAATTACAACAAAGTTCATTGCTATGTCATTTGTAATAGCAAACTATTGCAAGCAATCTAATCTTTAAATAATTAACGTGGTGAGATTTCAGTTTTTATTACTTTTATATAAAATTAATTATTACATTTTTTCATTATTTCAAAATAATTTAAGCAGGAAGTAAAAAAACCTCACTTAAGTCATAGTAAATACTACTAAATATTTACTCTGTGCTTCAATTTCTCACTGATAAATCATGGGTAATAATCATGGGTAATAATAGTATATAATCATAGGGCATTGGGACAACTAAGTGAGTTAATATATGAAAAGTACTTAAAATAGTGCCTGGCTTGATGACTATAGTTAATAATATTAGATATATGTATTTGAAAGTTGCTAAGGTCTTCAAACTTCTCATCATAAGGGAAGAAAGAATGTAATTATGTGACAATCATTTCATAATACATATATCAAATCATTATATTGTATATGTTAAACTTATGCAGTGTTATATAGCATTGCTTACTCTATATGCATTATATATCCATAGACACACG